>NC_135234.1:207686098-207987169 GCF_051348905.1 Ranitomeya variabilis | reverse complement strand
TATGGATTTTTTTCACCACTTAAATAAAAAAGAACGTAGACATGTTTGGTGTCTGTGAACTCGTAATGACCTGGAGAATCATAATAGCAGGTCAGTTTTAGCATTTAAAGAACATGGTAAAAAAAAAAAAACAACTGTGGAATTGCACTTTTTTGCAATTTCACCGCAGTTGGATTTTTTTTCCCGTTCTCCAGTACAAGATATGGTAAAACCAATGATGATGTTCAAAAATACAACTCGTCCCGCAAAAAACAAGCCCTCACATGTCCATACTGATGTAAAAATAACAAAGTTATGGCTCTGGGAAGGAGAGGAGCAAAAAACGAAAACGCAAAAACAGAAAATGGCACAAAGGTTTAGGGGTTAAAAGTGTCCCCGCAGCTCGTCATGAACTAGACAGCCACGTCTCGCCCCATCTCCAGCCATTTGGCTAGCCGAAACTTTCCTGAAAACGGTATAAGCTGCTACATGTTTGCGCACAAATGTTGGGTCTTCTCAAAGATTTTTACAGCAAAATTCCGCTTTGGTGAACTGGGCAATGGTTCTCGACAATCTGAAAACGCTCCGTGTACCCATACCCTTCTGGTGCATGGCAGCTGCCCGCTCGGTGGGTGCATAGCACCCATATAGGAGCCCTAGTCACTAGTCAGTGTCAGAACAATTATTTGGGTATCAATGGAATTTTTTAGGAATACCGTCCACTAAAAAAACTAGAAATGACATTGGACCTTATCGCCACCTAGTGGTCATAGCTGGCATTAGCGTTTACAAGCTTTCTGGCAGCGAGTCCCAGGCATTCGTGCTCAGTTTCCTAAAGACAATAAAATAAGCAATGTAGAATAATTCCTAATTTACATTTATAACCATCTAAGAAAAATGCTGCACCCATCACTACAAAGCCTGGATGCAAAGGCGCCAGCTTGCAGTTCCGCACGCGCCCATGAGGTGGCGCCTGATGCTCGGTGCCTATTGTCTGCCGGTGAAGCAGTGCTGCTCCCATCCTGCTGCGCACACATACACACACTCACACGCTCGCAGCCGCATTTCTCAAGGATTTCCTTCGGATCTCCCCCGCGATCTCTCCAGAGGATTGCACCAGACTACTGTACAAGGAAGCAGGTGAGAGGGGAGCGGAAACTAACAGGGGGCTGCGATGTTATCCTCCTGTTTTTAGCACTGTTAACCCGTCTGGTGCCGATCGCTGGTGCACAGCTATCAGCAGGGGTGCGGTTGGTCATCCCATGGCAGCTGCTTTCTGGGGGTCCTGGGTGTAAGGTGCTGTCTGCAGCTGGAGGCGATGGGTGCTGAAGCCTCATGATCTGTGTATGTGATGCCCTGCCATGCTCCCTGCTGTGGGACACTGTATCCCTCCCTGCCTGTGCAAGCCTTTCATTGATTGATACATAAATGGGTCATCAGGAAGGAGGGGGCCATGTGTAAACCATTCAGTACGGTGGTCCGTCACCAGATCCTGGGCAGCGCCATTTATTAGGATCGTCACCCCCCAAAATAAGCCTGTGGTTGTGGGCTGCTTGTCCCTGCAGATAGTGATGTAGGGCTTCCTGTACATCTGGGGCATTGGAGTGCTGACAAAGGAGCAGAGGATTGCCCACCGTGCCAGAAGTGTGCTACCCATCCAGTGGGTGCAAAATCCACAGCTGGCCGTGACCTGACGGGTGCTCGACCACCGTTCCCAAACTGCTTCCCCCACAGTACCTTCAATTCTTATAACTGAGTATAATAATGTATATAGTCGGGATTGTATTGAAAGTGGAATGACCATGTTATGTAGTGGGCTCCCGCCATACATCCAGGGGAAAACTGAAGGATCAATTGGGGTCTCCGAGGTCAGAATCCCCCACCAGTGACCGTATTGTGGCAGGGCAGACATATCATTGGCACAGCCTGTGTGGCCGCACAGGGGCCCATTTCCACCTAATTCTCTTTTATGGTGGGCTGCAGAGGGCCCATATATTGTTCTTGCACAGAGACCCTCTTCGGTCTGTGCCCCCCAGGGCTTCATACATCCACTTTATGCTAAAACTCCATTAAAGTCATTGATATGATCCCACGTCTTACCCATATAAGAAGCTTGAAGTGTAAGGCTCCGTTCCCACAGTGAGTATTTGGTGCGTTTCTGATTATGCAGATTTCCTGCACCAATTATGTAAATTACGTTACTTACATTTTTTCATTGCTTTTTATCACATTTTTGACTCTGCGGTTTTTTTTTATCTCTTTTTGGTGTGTCATGTTTTAAATGAAGCTGCTTTGTTTTTGCTACTTCCTGGTTTTTGACTTTGACAAAACTTTATTGATACAGTGCCGATTACATGAGTTTTTGATGCGTTTCCGCCCTTGGAATGCATTAAAAATGCATGTCTGTTTTTTACGCTAATTTCTTATGAAACTTATGGGAAGAGTCTGCTGATAAAACCCAGTGTACCCGCAAGAGAAATTGACAAGTTGTGGATTTGAAACCCGAGTCTCATCCGGTGTGTGGGGTCGTATCGTCATCACCCATGCAAAACTGCGGCATGGCAGATAACACGGCTGAGGCCTCACAACCGCACACGGCAAACATCAATGCTACAGTGCACCACAACATAAATGAACATGGCCGCATTGCAACCGACAAGTTGCTTGTTCTGTGACTGCTTGTCACTTGTGTGTCATGGTCGCAGCACGACCACATGCACTTTTTGTAATGGTCCATGTGGTAGTGATCTTTGACCACACAATGGATTCCAACCTTCTAATTGTTTGGATTCTTACAGGTAAGTTCATACATGGCAGATGTGAGTGTTTTGCTGGTGCCGTGCCTGTGTATTGCAGAAATCCATTTCGGTGTATGGCACCTATTGATATACTGCTTTATTGCTAATAAAAGGTAACAGCTGCTTGAAATTTCATATTCCTGTCAGATTTTATGTGGAAATATGTAACTAGCTCTTAAAGGGAATCTGTCACTAGGTTATTACTACTCCGTCTGAGAACATCATGATGTAGGGGCAGAAACCCTGATTCCAGCAATGTATCACTTACTGGGGTGTTTCCTTCAGTTTAGCCAAAATCACAGTTTTATCTGCTGCTGATATACTAGTTCTCTGAATACTGAGTTTTGTATAACCCTGCTCACACCACTGATTGGCAGCTTTCTGCCTATGCACAATGTACACAGAAAGCTGCCAATCAGTGGTGGGATTGGGCTCATACAGAGATCATAAATATGGAAGACAACATGGCAGCAGGTTTAGTAGTCCTCAAGTGAAAATCTGCTGAGAAAAGAGTGATTTTTATCAAAACTACAGCAAACAGCCCAGTAATTATTATTATTATTTATTTATATAGCACCATTGATGATTCCATGGTGCTGTACATGAGAAGGGGTTACATACAAATTACAGATATCACTTAAGGCCCCGTCTCACTAAGCGATTTACCAACGATCACGACCAGCGATACGACCTGGCCGTGATCGTTGGTAAGTCGCTGTGTGGTCGCTGGGGAGCTGTCACACAGACCGCTCTCCCCAGCGACCAACGATCAGGGGAACGACTTCGGCATCGTTGAAACTGTCATCAACGATGCCGAAGTCCCCCTGCAGCACCCGGTAACCAGGGTAAACATCGGGTTACTAAGCGCAGGGCCGCGCTTAGTAACCCGATGTTTACCCTGGTTACCAAAAGAAACAAACAGTACATACTCGCCTTTCGGTGTCCAGGTCCCTTGCCGTCTGCTTCCTGCTCTGACTGAGCCGCCGTACACTGAGAGCGCAGCGGTGACGTCACTGCTGTGCTCTCACTTCTCACTGTACGGCCGGCAGTCAGTGAGAGCAGGAAGCAGACGGCAAGGGACCTGACGGACATCAGAAGGCGAGTATGTACTGTTTGTTTTTTTTTACATTTACGCTGGTAACCAGGGTAAACATCGGGTTACTAAGCGCGGCCCTGCGCTTAGTAACCCGATGTTTACCCTGGTTACCAGTGAAGACATCGCTGGATCGGTGTCACACACACCGATTCAGCAATGTCAGCGGGGCCTCAACGACCAAAAAAAGGTCCAGGCCATTCCGACACGACCAGCGATCTCGCAGCAGGGGCCTGATCGCTGGTACGTGTCACACATAGCGAGATCGCTATGGAGGTCGCTGTTGCGTCACAAAACTTGTGACTCAGCAGCGATCTCGCTAGCGATCTCGCTATGTGAGACGGGGCCTTTACAGTAAGCAAACTAACAATTACAGACTGAGGCTACGATCACACTATCAGTATGTGGTCAATATTTTAGATCAGTATTTGTCAGCCAAAACCAGGAGTGGAACAATCAGAGGGGAAAGCTATAATAGAAATACGTCACCTAGTCTGTATTTTTGACCCACTCCTGGTTTTGGCTAACAAATACTGATGTGAAATACTGACCAAATACTGATAGTGTGACCGTAGCCTGATACAGAGGGGCGAGGACCCTGCCCTTGCAGGCTTACATTCTACTGGATGGTGGGGAAGGAGACAGTAGTTCGAGGGGTACAGGAGCTCTGGTGTTGGTGACGCGGTAGCTTCAGTAGTGGTGAGGAGGCAGCGGGGTCAGTGCAGGCTGTAGGCTTTCCTGAAGAGGTGGGTTTTCAGGTTCTGTCTGAAGGATCCAAACGTGGTTGATAGTCAGACGTGTTGGGGCAGATAATTCCAGAGGATGGGGGATATTCGGAAGAAGTCTTGGAGGCGGTTGGGTGAGGAGCGAATAAGTGTGGAGGAGAGAAGGAGGTCTTGGGAGGACCGGAGATTATGTGAGGGAAGATATCGGGAGATTAGTTCAGTGATATATGGAGGAGACAGGTTATGGATGGCTTTGTAGATCAGTATTAGTAATTTGAACTGTACACACTGAGGGAATGGGAGCCAGTGAAGAGATTTGCAGAGGGGGGAAGCGGAGGAGGAGCAGCGAGGAGAGACGTGAATTAGACGGGCAGCAGAGTTAAGGATGGACTGGAGAGGTGCAAGGGTGTTAGCAGGGAGGCCACAGAAAAGGATGTTGCAGTAGTCAAGGCGGGAGATGATGAGGGCATGCACAAGCATTTTAGTAGATTGACGGTTGAGGAAAGGAAGGATTCTGGAGATATTTTTGAGCTTGAGGCGACGGGAGGTGGAAAGAGCTTGGATGTGTGGTTTGAAGGACAGGGCTGAGTCGAGGGTTACTCCGAGGCAGCAGACTTCAGGTACGGGGGAAAGCGTGATGTTGTTAATAGTGATAGGTCAGGTAAGGAAGATCTATGAGATAGAGGAAAGATGATGAGTTCAGATTTGTCCACAATGAGTTTGAGGAAGCAAGAGGAGAAGGAGGATATGGCTGATAGACTCTCCAGGATTCTGGACACCAGAGGTGACGTCTGCGCCAGAGAGGTAGATCTAAATGTCATGGCATCAGCATAAAGGTGGTACTGGTGGTAAGTGACAAATCACTGGAATCGGGGTCTATGGCATCACCATTATGCTGCTCTCAGATTAGTTGGTAAAAACCTGATGACAGATTTCCTTTAGAGCTTGTGAAGATGACCGTATTTTAGGCCCGAGTGCGATCCGACAAAATATCGGATCACACTCAAACTAATGTTGTTTTTGTGGCTTCCTACATGTCCGGATTTTTGTTTTCCCCTCTAATCGAGTCTGTATGAGGGAAAAAAATTGCAGTGCGCACAATTTCTATCCGATATTCAGATCTCACTTGGCCATGCAAACTAGCGAGTCTGTGGAGAACATTGGACTGCACTTGGATGACATCCGAATGCATTGTGAGTTTTCAGGGACTAACAGAGTGGAGAAGATGGAGACATTTTTATTCCATCTTCTCCACATCTGAAAAAATCTGATCAGCATAATTTCTCATTCTCTCAGATGAGAGGAAATGCGGTGGTGTGACCCTAGGCTTAATGGGGTTGTCTGGTCCAAAGCAATAAGTGTGCAATGACTCTGTGTGACTGGAGACATTAACACCCCCTTGCGTTTGCGCTGTGTGCTGCGGGGATTCGCCAGTTTCTGATCTGTAGCCAGAGGGTATACATGTGTTTATATACAGTTAAGTCCATATATATTTGGACAGAGACATTTTTTTAAAATTTTGGTTATAGACATTACCACAATTAATTTTAAACAAAACTATTCAGATGCAGTTGAAGTTCAGACTTTCAGCTTTCATTTGAGGATATCCACATTAAAATTGGATGAAGGGTTTGGGAGTTTCAGCTCCTTAACATGTCCATGAGTTCAAGACTTCAGGCAGTCATTGCCAACAAAGGGTTTTCAACCAAGTACTAGAAATGAACATTTTATTTACAATTATTTAATCTGTCCAATTACTTTTGGTCCCTTTAAAAACAGGGTGGCACATGTTAAGGAGCTGAAACTCCTAAACCCTTCATCCAATTTTAATGTGGATACCCTCAAATGAAAGCTGAAAGTCTGAACTACAACTGCATCTGAATTGTTTTGTTTAAAATTAATTGTGGTAATATCAATAACCAAAATTAAAAAAATGTTGTCTCTGTCCAAATATATATGGACCTAACTGTATATGTCCTAGACCAAATTGTGTTAAAGAGGTTATCCAACAGTAATTTTTATTAACCCCACATATTCTAAAATAACAAAATAGGCAATATTCAAGTATTTTTTTGCCTGTCAATCCAACTTATGAGAATGGAGAGCTTCACATACGGCAAACAAGAAGAGAGCTGTTACCACCATGGGAATCTGGCAGTACATCTCCCTGCAGAGGTTCGTACAGGATTAATGTGGCGTTTGTGCATATATGCATGTGAGTAGTAGAGACCCCCTGTAGTTATGACCTCCATTTTCTCACATTGGGCATTATCTTTTGAATATATTAACATGGATATTGTACTATATTCCGAACAATGTGGCTTTTCCTGGAGAGAAGGTATCTTACCATGCTGCAGTTGAGCCCGATCAAGCAGAGTTCCACCGTACATTTGTCAGCTTGCTGTAATTTGGGTTTAACTAGTTGCTCAATGTGGGAGTTGTTAGAAAACGTAGAAAACGATATATATATTGACTATATTAAGGCAGGCCATCATCTTGTGCACTGTCTCACCTCCTTTTCAGCAGTGTCCGCCTTTATGAGGCCGGAACAAAAGCGTGGTTGATTGCCATTTTGTGCCCACTTCAAGAAGGCGGACACTGCCAAAACTGAGGTTAAGCAGTGCACAAAGTGATTCCGTCAAAGCTCTGTATAACCTTGTCCCCACCACTTGCAGCTTTTTGCCTATGCACAGTGTACACAGAAAGCTGCCAGTCAGTAGTGGGGGTGGGGTTATACAGAGCTCAGCATTAGAGAACTGCTAAAGGTACCTTCACACTAAACGATATCGCTAGCGATCCGTGACGTTGCAGCGTCCTGGCTAGCGATATCGTTTAGTTTGACACGCAGCAGCGATCAGGATCCTGCTGTGATATCGCTGGTCGTTGAACAAAGTTCAGAACTTTATTTGGTCGTCAGACCGGCGTGTATCGTCGTGTTTGACACCAAAAGCAACGATACCAGCGATGTTTTACACTGGTAACCAGGGTAAACATCGGGTTACTAAGCGCAGGGCCGCGCTTAGTAACCCGATGTTTACCCTGGTTACCAGTGTAAAATGTAAAAAAAACAAACTACATACTCACCTTCGCATCCCCCGGCGTCCGCTTCCCACGCTGACTGAGCGCCGTAAAGTGAAAGTGAAAGTACAGCACAGCGGTGACGTCACCGCTCTGCTGTTAGGGCCGGCGCTCAGTCAGTGCAGGAAGCGGACGCTGGGGGACGCGAATGTAAGTATGTACTGTTTGGTTTTTTTACATTTTACGCTGGTAACCAGGGTAAACATCGGGTTACTAAGCGCGGCCCTGCGCTTAGTAACCCGATGTTTACCCTGGTTACACGGGGACCTCGGCATCGTTGGTCGCTGGAGAGCGGTCTGTGTGACAGCTCTCCAGCGATCAAACAGCGACGCTGCAGCGATCAGCATCGTTGTCGCTATCGCTGCAGCGTCGCTTAATGTGAAGGTACCTTAAGTCTGTAGAAGATAAAATAGTGATTTTTATCAAAACTGCAGTAAGCAGCCCAATAAGTGGAATATCGTTGGAATAAAGGTCTCTGCCCTTACATCATGCTGTTCTCAGATCTGTAGCAAAAATCTGTTGGCAGATTACCTTTAAGTTGTAGAATTGTACCATATCGATCGATTTACAAAATTAGGCCTCATCCAGACTTCCAGTTTTCAAGTACGTGTTCTGTCAAGTGTTTTTCCCAGATAGAACACTTACCTGAGCTCTTCACATATTCGTGTTTTTTGCAGGCTGAATGTCTCGAAACCTCCCCTTATCCCCCAAAGAGATGGCCGACTTTGAACTGAGTCTCGAAACTCGCACACACAAGCCTGTACGTTTGTGAAAATCAATCAAGCAATTCATGTGTTGTGCAATGGCTAGGACAAGCTTTGCACGTTTTTGGTTTTTTTTAGCATATGCCATAATCACTGATGGCAAAAACTGAAACTGATGAACATCTGAACCACATGGATCAGTCTGCTGTCCGTGATTAACATTGCAATAGGAGAAACTTTGCTAATGTTTACTTTTTTTTTTTAATTTGTGAAATACTGATGATAAAAACTGACACTAATGAAAATCGTATCCAAAACACTGATGAAACTCAGAGCGGTTTTTGTGTACGTGAAAAGTTGTGCCGTCTGAATGATGCCTAAAGGGAGAGGACACTTGACGTTGGTGCCATAAATTTGTGGATTAGAGATCGTCTCCACCAAGGTAACGTCTTTGGATAGATTAGCAATAACCGTACGCCTAGGAGTGTCCGCTCCGCCAGGTTACTCAGTTGTGTGACCACACATTAGCCAGTGTTTTATGACTGACAGGTGGAGAGCTGGGTGTACGTTCTGTGCAGGTGTTGTAAGACCGAGACCTTTCTATAGGCAGCCATCATGAATCCTGCAATACCTGTTTAGTTCCTGATATATTTACCTAAGGTGAAATTTCTGTTCTATCGGTTATCTCTGTAGAAATCAGTTGTGGATAACATGGCAACACTTATTGCGCAGGCCCATCCAGCAGTGCCAGGGCCAGTTCACAGTAAGCTGTGCCGTGTCACGTCATGGAGAATGTGCTCACATGTCAGCAGCGTTTAGAGCTAGTTTGTATAACTGTGACACTGACATATACTATACTTTTACACACAGACTATTGACTCGTAAAGGGGTCGATTCATTAACTGATGTTACACACAAAACAGTCTTAAAGGGGTTGTCTGGTCTTAAATTACAAATCTGCAGTCACTATATGTGACTTCAGATGTTGTGAATCCTCAGGGTGCGCTGTGAGGATTCTCTGGCAACGGCGGTCATGTGGCTGGGAGTAAACGATATGCACACTCCTGGCTACATTCTGACTAGACTGTTTCCGGACTCGCTCAATACACTTGAATTGAGAAAGGCCATGCCTATATAGTAGGAATGTGGCTGGGAGTATTCATATAGCATATTTGCGGTCACATGACCGACATCGGAGAATCCTCACAGCTTTCAGTGCACGTGATGTAACGATTCACAGGTCTGCTGTTACTAAGTGACTGCAGGCTTGTACTTTAAAGGGAATCTGTCACCCCATTTTAGGCCTATAAGCAAAGGCCACCACCATCAGGGGCTTATCTACAGCATTCTATAATGCTGTAGATAAGCCCCCGATGTAACCTGAAAGATGAGAAAAACAAGTTAGATTATACTCACCCAGGGGCGGTCCGGGTCCGATGGGCGTCATGGTCCGGGTCCAGCGCCTCCCATCTTCATATGATGACATCCTCTTCTTTGCTTCCTGTCGTGGCTCCTGCGCAGGCGTACTTTGCCCTGTTGAGGGCAGAGCAAAGTACTGCAGTGCGTGGGCGCCGGGAAAGGTCAGAGAGGCCCATCACTTGCGCACTGCAGTACTTTGCTCTGCCCTCAACAGGCTCTAATGGCGGTGGCCTTAGCTTATAGGCCTAAAATGGGGTGACAGATTCCCTTTAAGACCGAACAACCCCTTTAATGAAGGGCTTACTGGAGTACAATGCACAAAATACATTAGGTGGCACATACCACATAAATAATTCAGCGCATACTCTCAGTGGAGTGTGCCTTGCCAGAAATGCTACTACAGACAGTGACTGGAGTAGCATTTCTGGCTTAAGAAATTCTGGCACTTTCACTAAATTTGATGACTGATGTAACGACACCCCGTCCCAGCCATCATTGCTCTTGAGCTCTGCCCATTTTGACAGCTGCTTAAAACTAGCTTGAAAATGAAAAAACTCAGTGTTGCACAAAATAATTTGCCACCTAGTGTTTTACCACAGTAGTGTGGTGTTAAAGCTTTGATGAATCGGGCCTATGTCTCACCAAGACCATTTTATTTTTTTAAAGGGAGAATCTGGATTCTCCAAGTGGCCAAACACTGACCCGTGTCCGCCAGTGCAGGAGAAATGTGGCTCATTAAAATGGCAATTTTTGCAATCAATTAATGAGTCTGGCATCCATTCTGGTTCATAGAGGGGATCATTGCTGGAGACTGTACTCTGAGGTTCATCTTCACTTTTAAAGGGTTGCTCCACTACTTTTTTTATTGATTACCTATTCTCGGGCACCGCCATAGATCATACGTTCTCAGTGCTGACGCCGGTCAGATGTTAGTAGTTTAGAGCTGAACAGCACAACTCCGTCAACTGCGTAATGACCACTGCCATGTATTGCAGATCTGACTATATTCAAATGAACAGGAGTAGATCTGCAGCACCCAGCAGCGGCCACTACACAGTGTATAGAGCTGTGCTGTTCAACTCTAAAACCACTAACATCTGTCCGGTTCTGAGAACAGATGACGGGTGCAGGTGCCAGAACCCCAGTGATCCAATATTCACCTGCACAAAGGATAGCTCATTAATATAAAAGAAGTGGAGCATCACTTTAAGACACTGCAGGGAAAATGTAGCATTACATGGCAGCCATAGAAATTCGCTGCTGTCCATGTAATGCATTGATAGGCCGGCCTCTGTTCTGCCTAATGCTCATTTTTATATGATAGCCCCTTTCAAGAGGTACTCCCAATAAAAAAGTACATAAATGAAATGTCATTATAAATAAGTTCATAAATAACTTAGCATATCATACTTATTTTATCTAAGGCGGTAATTGGTATAGATTAAAAAATAGCTGCTGTCTTGTTAGGCTGTGTTCACACGTTGCATTTTTGCAGTGTTTTTTTTATGGAAAGCTAAAGCTGTGTTTAAGCTGCTTACGAGAAGATTTTGCTGCTTTTTTTCCTGGGTTTTGCTGCATTTTTGTCGCTTTTTTACTGCATTTTTGTCAGGGTATATTTGTCTCTTGTACATGCTGTTAACGTACTATCCCGTCTGAGGTCAGAAGCCCCGCTTTGATGCGGGCTCCGGCGGTGAGCCCTCATCAAAGCCGGGACATATCACCTGTTTTGAACAGCTGACATGTGCCCGTAATATGCGCGGGCAGAATCGCGATCTGCCCGCGCCTATTAACTAGTTAAATACCGCTGTCAAACGCAGACAGCGGCATTTAACTACCGCTTCCGGCCGGGCGGCCGGAAATATGCGCATTGCCGACCCCCGTCACATGATCGGAGGTTGGCGATGCTTCTCCATTGTAACCATAAAGGTCCTTGAGACCTCTATGGTTACTGATGCACGGTAGCTGTGAGCGCCACCCTGTGGACGGTGCTCACAGCACACCTGCATTTCTGCTGCATAGCAGCGAACATCAGATCGCTGCTATGTAGCAGAGGCGATCGTGCTGTGCCTGCTTCTAGCCTCCTATAGAGGCTATTGAAGCATGGCAAAAGTAAAAAAAAAAAAAAGTAAAAAAAAGTATGAAAAAAATAAAAAAAATATAAAAGTTTAAATCACCCCCCTTTCGCCCCATTCACAATAAATCAATAAAAAATCAAATCTACACATATTTGGTATCGCCGTGTTCAGAATCGCCCAATCTATCAATTAAAAAAAAGCATTAACCTGATTGCTAAACATCGTAGCGAAAAAAAAAATCTAAACGCCAGAATTAGGTTTTTTTGGTCACCGTGACATTGCATTAAAATGCAATAACGGGCGATCAAAAGAATGTATCTGCACCGAAATTGTATCATTAAAAACGCCAGTTAGGCACGCAAAAAATAAGCCCTCAACCGACCCCAGATCATGAAAAATGGAAACGCTACGGATATCGGAAAATGGCGCAATTTTTTTTTTTTTTTTTTTTTTTAGTAACGTTTGGATTTTTTTTTTACCACTTAGATAAAAAATAACCTAGTCATGTTAGGTGTCTATGAACTCGTAATGACCTGGAGAATCATAATGGCAGGTCAGTTTTAGCATTTAGTCAACCTAGCAAAAAAGCCAAACAAAAAACAAGTGTGTGATTGCACTTTTTTTGCAATTTCTCCGCACTTGGAATTTTTTTCCCGTTTTCTAGTACACGACATGCTAAAACCAATGATGTCTTCCAAAAGTACAACTTGTCCCGCAAAAAATAAGCCCTCGCATGGCCAAATTGAAAAATAAAAAAGTTATGGCTCTGGGAAGGAGGGGAGTGAAAAACGAACACGGAAAAACGGAAAATCCCAAGGTCATGAAGGGGTTAAAGTTTAGTGCGTAAAAAAAAAAAAATTTGAATCAAGATCATGAGGTTTTGGCACCAAAAAAGGCAGCAATACCTAATACCTACTTTTTTACACTACCTATTGCTGTCAATGGGTGAAATACACTGAAAAAAACCGCCAAAAGAAGTGACATGCTGCATTTTGCAAAAACCAGGCTATTTGACAAAACAGTCAGGGAAAAAAAATAAGGTGTGTGCATGAGATTTCTGAAATCTCATAGACTTTGCTGGTACTGTGAAACGCAGCTGAAAATTTGCATAAAAAACGCTGCAAAAAAACGCTCAGTGTGAACATAGCCTTAAACTTACAGAAACATGTCCTAAAACTTAAACATAACAGGCTCCTTGGAGCATGTGCTGTAGGAAGCTCCGCTGCTGTGACCTGGAGACAGCTTAAGGGTGCGTGTCCACGCTCAGGATGGCCGGCGGTATCGCCGCTCGGCGCTAAGCCCCGCCCCCTTTCTGGGACGCGATGGTGCCGGATGTGTACAGTACACATCCGGGATCATCGCACCCCTCGCCATAGGGCCCTGTGATATGCCTTGCGGGGACGCTGCGTCCCCGCAAGGTGTATGGACATGCTGCGATCTGAAAAGACGCGCAGCATGTCCGGAGTCGCAGGCCCGCCGCATGCGGGTTTCCACGCATAGTGGACACGGGATTTCAAAAAATCCCCTCCACTATGCTGGAACATCTGGACGCTGCGTGTTTGACGCTGCAGCGTCAATCACGCAGCGTTTACTTACCGTGGACACTCATCCTTACAGTACCTGGTATCAATTATCTGCAGGTTACAGCAGCAGAGCTTTCTTCTGCACTTGCTCACAGGCTCAAGTCCTAACATTTTACGAAAGGTTTCTGCCTCTGCCACAAGACGGCGGCCATTTTAATGTTGTGCATAATTAAAAAAGTGGGATGGTACCTAAAGCAACCAGTCAAGTTCCATATTTTCATTTATTTACGTCAAGTGAGAAGAATAAAGATGTCATTGGCTGTGATGGACAGTGTCTGTGTAATGCACTACTATGCCATAGGTCACGCACCCTGTGGTGTGCAGATGTTTCCACTTTGCTAAGGCAGGGACAAAAATTAATGAAAATGAAGTTTGTGATGTCATTGTGCTCTTAATTCACCTCTGTTTCCTGGTAGTGTGATGTAATGTGGTGCACTCCAAATAGTCCAGAAAACAGAGAAGCTGTTGATAAACTTTTACTTGTTGCATGAATACACAGGTATTAAACGATGGTTTAACAGAGATTCAATTCCTATGCAGCAATCAGTTACTTTCTGGCGATATAACAATGGTGCAGTGATTCCCGAGTCTCAACTTCTGCTTTTATGCACTGCCCGAATCTCACAGCTGTCTGAGCTGAGACCCTGTTTTATCTTTTACAGCAGTTCTGTCTGCCTCCTACCTGTTACTTCACTTTTCCTGAGCAGCACACTGGTACACAAAATTTCTCCTCTCTGTGGTAAATCCAGGGCCCTGGCCATATAGTCTAAACATGTGATTTTATAGACAGATATGGAAAGAAGGACTGCTTTGCTAACCCTTTACAACCTCTTGATGCAGGGCCAGCTCCAGGTTTTCATGGGCACGGATAGGGCAGAGAAATATAGGTATAGTACAATGCCAAAGATTTCACTTACTTCTTACATTACATGAGTGATATCTATTGTGCATTCTACATTAGCTCAGAAACCGGACAGTATAGTCCTCTATACAGAATAATGAGCCCCATGTATTGCTCCAAACAGAATAATGAGCCCCAAATATTGCCCCATACAGTATAATGGCCCCATATAGTGCTCCATACAGTATAATTGGCACCACATAGTCCTCTATACAGAATAATGAGCCCAATATTATGCACATAATCTATGCATACATATTAGTCCATACACCCTACGCTACATGCTATAGGTAACACTCTATAATCTATGTACTGAATTGTCATGTACCTCGTTGTATATGATGGAAAGTGCTACTGATAAAAAGCTAATTTTTATCCTCTCTAAAAGACGTGACCAATGACAGACGAGCATTTTCTCAGTCTACATTTGATTCCTGGGCCGGCTTAGACTAAGTAATCATTGGGGATCATCACCCCATGTGAAAGGGTCTTTATTCTCATCAGACCATACAATGTGACCTCTCACCGCTCAGTGGTGGCTGATGATAGGTCTGGTCAAAGGTCAGTTTCACTAGCTGATATGGAAACAAAGCATAATTAGCATTATTATTGATGGGAACAATGAATTTGCCTTTTTGTAACTTGGAAGAAGATAAAGCTAGACCGATCAGGGATGTGACCGTTTTCCTACAAAGATCACGGTTGTTGGAAAGTAAAACATCTTCGTACACCTGGGATTTGTTGCATTTCTGTTTGTTCTCTAATGTCCATATCCATCCAGCTGTAGGTGTCCTATACACAACGTAGGCTACAGGGAAGTAATAATCCAATGCTAGTTATATTTTTTAATGTTTAATGAGATCTGTTAAGGGCCTGGAACTGAACCAAGATCGCTAAATGGAAAATACTTGGACTTTATACCGTCTGATAACCTGAAAAGTTTACAGTCTTTGATTCTGAATTATAAGGCACTGAGAAAGTACTGAATCGGACAGCTGGGATGTCTCCTTTATTTCTAGAAGGCTCCAATCAGACATCTACTAGTCATGTACAGTGGGTAAAATAAGTATTTGATACTCTTCCGATTTTGCAAGTTTTCTCACCTACAAAGAATGGAGAGGTCTGTTATTTTTATTGTAGGTACACTTCAACTGTGAGAGAGAGAAACTAAAAATATATACAGAACATCACATTGTAGGATTCTTTCATATTTCATGCAATAAAATGCAATTTAATTAAGTATTTGGTCACCTATCAACCAGCAAGAATTCTGGGTCTCACAGACCTGTTAGTTTTTCTTTAAGAATCCTTCCTACTCTGCACTCATTACCTGTATTAATTGCACCTGTTTGAACTCGTTATATAACAGACACCTGTTCACGCACTCAGTCACACTCCAACCTCTCCACCATGGCCAAGACCAAAGAGCTATCTAAGGGCTGTCCCACACGTCCAGATAATTCCGGTACCGGAATAAATCGGTACCGGAGTTATCCGTGTCCATGTGCCTGGGAACTCACGTAGGCCATACGTGCGGCACACGTGTGCCGCCCGTATGGCGAGTGGGTACCACACGGAGCGTGTGGTACCCACGCGTGTGGTACCCTGCATCGCGCTGAAGCCGCGATTCATATGTTCCCTGCAGCAGCATTTGCTGCAGAGAAAATATGAAGAATAGTGTTTAAAATAAAGATCTATGTGTCCGCCGCCCCCCCGCTCCCTGTGCGCCCCCCCTGCTGTTCAGAAAATACTTACCCGCCTCCCTCGCTGCTTCCCGGTCTGGCCGCGGCTTCTAGTGTATGCGGTCACGTGGGGCCGATCATTTACAGTCATGAATATGTGGCTCCACCTCCCATAGGGGCGGAGCCGACTATTCATGATTGTAAATGATCGGCCCCACGTGACCGCATACAGTGGAAGCCGCGGCCAGACCAGGAAGGAGCAACAGCCAACGAGGCTGCACAGAAGATATGAATCGCGGCTTCAGCACCATGTGGGGGGGACAGCGCTTACTGTAGCGCTGTCTCCTGCACGCACACGGACCCCAGACGGAGAATGTCCGTGTGAGGTCAGTGTTTTACACGGACCCATTGACTCTATTGGGTCCGTGTAATCCGTGCGCTCCCACGAACACTGACATGTCTCCGTGTTTGGCACACGGAGACACGGTCCGCAAAAAATCAATGACATCTGAACAGATGCATTGATTTTTATGGGTCTACGTGTGTCAGTGTCTCCAGTACGTGAGGAAACTGTCACCTCACGTACCGGAGCCACTGACGTGTGAAACCGGCCTAAGGACACCGGAACAAAATTGTGGACCTGCACAAGGCTGGGATGAGCTACAGTACAATAGATGGGAAAACTTACAAAATTGGTAGTCTCAAATACTTTCCCAACTGTACCTAACTACTTTGGCACCAATTGCACCTGCAGAGGGGTAAATTAGTATTTGAGACACTGCCGATTTTGCAAGTTTTCCCACCTGACTGTGGATCTATGTCCAACCACAGAGTGGCCGTGGGTATCTCAACCTTAGCATGACAGCTTTGTATACTGTATTTCTATGAGACTGTCACACTCAGGTCCCAGGCCCGGCCATTCCGCTCATTGTGATCGGTGATCAGAGATCCATGGGCATGTGCATGAGCCTTAGTCTGTTTTTGGTATATTTTACACTAACTGAATGGTTTTGTTAATTTTTCACAAAAAATATTTTTATGGATCTCATTGATTTATAGTTCTGTCTATTGGAACAAGGGGAGGTAAGAAGGTAAACCCCAAAACTAGGAATTCACATTTCCTTAACGGGTGAATGGAAAGATAAGCACTGCAGGCTACACTATGACACATGGACCTAAAACTGATCCAACACGCTGAAGAAAAAAAAAAAAAAAGGTAACCTTTTCAAATATGAGAAAATGGCCATCTGCATGAAGCCTAACAGAGAGGGAGACCATCTTCTATGACCAGTATTCAATTCATATGCCCAATAGGCGGAGCCCTTAAAGCCAAAACTTTACTGAAAGTTCTCATTGCTGGTCATTACATGAAGCTAAACATTTTCATTTGTTTTTCTATTTCTGTGGCTCATGTTTCATCTGTTTCCCTTTTTTTTTTTTTTTTATAGAAATACTCATAAGTTGGTTGTCTGTTGCTAATTATGTATTTAATTTTCCGAATGCAATTAATTTCGGGTATGTTATATGAGGTCGTTCTGTGTCTAATAATAGCTTTGCGTGCATATTGGTTTTATGTGAGCGCAAAGCAAATGTGTGTTTAAAGAATTAGCTTACAGTATATTGATGGAAAATTTGTCAGTAGAATTTCCCTTTATCAGATCTCCCACTGGGGAATAATGAGTGTTGCGTGTAGGCTTTTCATTTTATCATCCACTCTTGCATAGGCGTGGACCACAAGAATTTATCTACAGTTTTTTCCTTTCTTCTAGTTGTCTTTCCAGGAGTGTGAATGATGATTGTTACATTGTTTGCCTTCATTCCTATGTGCCTCAACATTGCCTGTGGTATTTGTGAGAGTGCATATATGACCCCCCCCACTCTTTACAAAAGCGAAATTTCAGAGACCAGTTCTCAGGATTAATGGGGGTCCTGGCGGATGAGCAATCATTTCCAATGTTGGGACTAACCTTTTATTATTATTATTATTATTTATTTATATAGCACCATTAATTCCATGGTGCTGTACATGAGAAGGGTTTACATCAAAATACAAATATCACTTACAGTAAACAAAACTAACAATAACAGACTGGTACAGCGGGAAGAGGACCCTGCCCTTGCGGGCTTACATTCTACATTATTATGGGGAAGGAGACAGTAGGTCGGGGGTTGCAGGAGCTCCGATGGTGTTGAGGTGGCTGTGTGGTCTTTACAGGCTGTAAGCTTCTTTGAAGAGGTGGGTTTTCAGGTTTCTTTTGAAGGATCCAAAAGTAGTGGATAACCGGATGTGTTGGGGCACTGAATTCCAGAGGATGGGTGATATTCGGGAGAAATCTTGGAGGCGATTGGGTGAGGAGCGAATAAGCGTGGAGGAGAGGAGGAGGTCTTGGGAGGACCGGTGATTACATGAGGGAAGATATTGAGAGATTAGTGTGGAAATATACGGAGGAGAAAGATTATGGATGGCTTTGTAGGTCAGTGTTAGTAGTTTAAACTGAATACGCTGGGAAATTGGGAGCCAGTGAAGGGATTTGCAAATAGGGAAAGCAGGAGTGTAGCGAGGAGAGAGATTAATTAGTCAGGCAGCAGAGTAAAGGATAGACTGGAGGGGTGCCAGAGTGTTAGAAGGTAGGCCACAGAGGAGTATGTTGCAGTAGTCGAGGCGGGAAATGATTAGGGCATGCACGAGCATTTTGGTAGAGTGGGTTGAGGAAAGGACGGATTCTGGAAATATTTTTGAGCTGGAGGCGACAGGAGGTGGCGAGAGCTTGGATGTGCGGTTTGAAGGACAGGGCAGAGTCAAGGGTTATTCCGAGGCAGCGGATTTTGGGGACAGGGGAAAGTGTGATTTGATTTATTTTGATAGATAGATCAGGTAGGGAAGATATGCGTGATGGAGGAAAGATAATGAATTCCGATTTGTCCACATTGAGCTTGAGGAAGCGAGAGGAGAAGGAGGATATGGCTGATAGACACTCTGGGATTCTGGAGAGCAGAGAGGTGACATCTGGGCCAGAGAGGTAGATCTGAGTGTCATCGGCATATAGATTGTACTGGAAGCCATAGGACCTTATGAGTTGTCCCAGGCCGAGTGTACAGATTGAGAAGAGTAAGGGTCCTAGGACAGAGCCTTGGGGGACTCCAACAGAGAGGGGGTGAGATGAAGAAGTAGTATGGGAGTAGGAGATGCTAAATGTGTGGTTGGGAAGGTATGAGGAGATCCAAGATAGGGCAAGGTCTTTGACCCCAAAGGAAGAGAGGATCTGTAGTAGGAGGCAGTGGTCAACTGTGTCGAAGGCAGAGGACAGGTCTAGGAGGAGGAGAATAGAGAATTGTCTGTTAGCTTTGGCTGTAAGTAAGACGTTAGTAATTTTGGTCAGGGCAGTCTCAGTGGAATGGTGGGGACGGAAGCCAGATTGTAGGTTGTCGAAGAGAGAGTTAGATGCAAAGTGAGAGGAAAGTTCAGCATGGACGTGCTGCTCAAGGAGTTTGGAAGCAAATGGGAGCAAAGATATGGGGCGATAGCTGGACATACCGCTTGGGTCAAGGGATGGCTTTTTGAGGATAGGTGTGATTGTGGCATGTTTGAAGGCAGAGGGGAAAGTACCAGAACTTAGTGAAAGGTTGAAGAGATGGGTTAGGGATGGGATTAGTGTGGTGGTGAGGTTGGGGAGGAGGTGGGATGGGATGGGGTCAAGTGCACAAGTGGTGAGGTGTGATTTGGAGAGAAGATGAGCAAGCTCCCCTTCAGAGATTTTGGAGAGTGAAGTTATGGGGTTTGGGCATTGGTCTCTCATACAAAGGGGTTGTGGTGGTTGGACAACAAAGACTTGCCTTTTAAGATGGCCATACAAAAATTGATCATCCAGATCAGATTGTCCTGCAAGAATGATGCCTGAAAATTCCCGAAATGCTCACTGAAGATCGTTTGTTCTTTACTTAGTATCATTGAACATGTAGTCTCGGTTTCAACAACTTTTACAGCTAATATGGACTAAAAAATAGAGGGTTAAATTCTCCTGGTGGACATTTATTCAACCATCAACTTACTGCTATCTAATCAGTGTTTTAACGTCTTAGCAATGGCTGCCATAAATGTATGGTGGCCGTCTGTTTAAATCATCCCCCCAACAAAATCCCCCCAAAATTACATATTTCGTATTGCTGTGTGCATATGTTCACAAACTTACAAAATATAAAAATATTTATTCCATACAATAAACATTTTTCAGTGGCTCCAATAACCCCAAAATGCAAAAATAAGCAATCCGCACAAATATCCCAAAATGGTATCAATAAAAACATGAATTGACGCACACAAAAAAAAAAGATTCATACACGTCCATTGACTGAAAAGTTTAAGAAAAGTTGTAGGTCTCAGAAAATGGCAACACAAACCAATGTATTTTCTCTGAAAATTTTCTCCAAAATGTTTTACTGCTTCATTTATTTTTTTGCCATATTATTTATTTTAAGCAATTTTGTACATTTGGCATCACCATAATACTGGTTTGGAAAATTATGTTGCCAGGTTGTTTTTCCACGACAAACGTGGAATTGCATTTTTTTTTTACCATTTCACATAACTTGTCATTTTTTTTTCATGGTTTTTCAGTGCATTATATCGTAAAAAGAATGGTTTATATTCAAAACTACATCTTGTCCCATAAAAATCAAGCCCTCGTATGGCTGTGTCAGGAGACAAGGAAATTGTTATTGATTTTGGAAGTGCAAAATAAATAAATCTCCCATTCCTTAAGGAATTAAAGGAAATCTGTCTGTTTTCTGCAGCTTAGACCACACGCACCATGAATCCGGGTCCAGCCCTGCTCTTGCCACTATGCATACATGGCTGTAATAGCAGCACCAATCTCTGATTGTGCCCCCGGTATAGGCAGCATGAATCAGCTGACTGCTTCCCCTGAGAGTAACACACCACATGGCGTGGGCAGGCTGAAGACATGGGGAGGAGGATTTGTGCCACCACTATGTTTGCTTGGAGACTTGCTTACCTCGTTCAATTCTTACACACGTTAAAATAATAATAGTTTGAGGGAAGGTTTCCCCCTTTGAGCATTCATCAGAATAGTTTCATTTACTGACAGCAAGCAGATATATTGGAGA
Organism: Ranitomeya variabilis; assembly: GCF_051348905.1. NCBI lineage: Eukaryota > Metazoa > Chordata > Amphibia > Anura > Dendrobatidae > Ranitomeya > Ranitomeya variabilis. The sequence goes on along the minus strand of NC_135234.1, from coordinate 207,966,008 downwards.
CAGTGAGGAATTAAAATATGAAATGGTCCTTATAAAATGATGCTCATTTGCGTAAAACTAGACCATTTCTATTGACCGTTTTACGCCATCCGATAATTGGACACTCATCCCTGATTAAATATTAGTGTTAACCTGCGGGCAATCTCCAATCAACGAGCAAAGCTCTGTTGGCTGATTTGATTTTTATGTTTTATGCATAAAAATCATCGTTATTGGCAGTATACCTCTAAGAGTATGGTCAACAGAAGGTTGGCAGAAGGAGCTTTCTTGTACAGGCTTGGCTCAAGCTGCCCTGTCTAGCGGGTCCCAGGGCTACACTGGCCCTCACCCTTTAACCCTTATACAGGAATATGGACTTATGTAGGCCCCTTGGGTTGTGTCCACGGAGTGGCATCTGGCCAGCAGAGCAAGCTAACAGAGAATAGCCAGAACCAGGAGTTGAAGAACAAAACCTAGGACGTGAGGTGCCTGGAAGAAATTCCTGCCTACTTTCTTTATTACAATACCACCCCCCTCCTAGGTAGTGTCTTCATCTTTCTTCTGCGCAGGCGCCGGCAAGTCTCGGATGCTGCGCAGTGACTCACATACGCGGAAGCAGGTTGAAGACACTGCCATTAGAAGGGCGGATTAGGCACCCGTAACCGCATGAGTGCATGGCACATGTATGAGATTACGGCGCCGCATCTGCACGTCACAGGGTAGTGTGACGTTTATGGGAGTCGGGTGGTATTGTAATGAGAGGAGGCAGGGATTTCTTCGAGGCACCGAACGCCCCGGAGACTGGGAGAGATCATTAATATAGAAGATTAAGGCCAGGTGCCCATGATCCAGAACTAGCAGCCCTTTGAATGCAGCGTTGACATGCTGCTGTCTGGAAAGACGCACCACATGTCAGTCTCCGCGGGTGATCCACAGGTGTCTGTGGATGCATAGTGGATATTGGGATTTCTTGAATGCTGTCACAGCTGTCCGCTGCGGGTTAGACGCTGCATAAATACGCAACATCAAACCCACAGCAGTTCCTGATCTTGGGCACATACCCTTAAAGTGCATTTCTCAACATCTAGACCGCAGCTATGAGGCATAAAGATAAGACTAGTTTAACCATTCTATTACCTTTTGCCCATAGTAATAGCTTAAGTGTGTCTCAGGTGTGACAGATTCCCTTTAACAACAGAGGCAGAGGTAGAATGTAACAGCATCGTCCTGTATAAACAAAGGTTTGTGTACCAAATATTAAGTTATATTTTTCTATTGTATCAAATACTTATTTCATGCAGTAAATTGCAAATTACCGTAATTATGTAAAAATCATACATTGTGATTTTCTGGTTTTTATATTTAGATTCAATCTCTCACAGGTGAAGTGTGCTCACGTCAAAAATTACAGACCTTTCCATTCTTTATAGGTAGAAAAACGTGCAAAATCTTCAGTGTGTCAAATACTTATTTTCCCCACTGTATCTTTACTCCATTTTGCTTTTTTTGTATTCTTATTTCTAGCAATTTGACTTAATAAAATAATACTGGTCATTTCTGGATCAATAATTTTGCAATCTCGAATTGTTATCAAACACTTGTTGAATAGTTTGTAACTTTTTTTCTGGCAGTAAAGATTCTTGTGTAACATACCTTAATTCACTTAGGAGGTTTTTTTTTCTTTTTATTTAATGCCAAGAATAGCTGGCTTGGTAGTACATGCTGTTATTTTTTTAAATCGACTTGTAGAACTGCATTCTTCCCTGTGTCCGTTATTCATTCCTAACTGTTGGATTATCCTTTTAATTGCTTTTATAAACAGGATAACAGAAAGCTTTTTATTATTAGGGATGGCAGAATTGATATTTCTAAGACTATTGATATTTGTGAATTGTGGATTTCTCTAAGTCTTTTTTTCACAAAATTTGCATCTCCTAAATGTTCCAAGTTCCTCTCTTTGTACGTAGCCAGGACGGCGAATAGATTTGCAGAGCTTATCATAAGGCAGGAATAAAACATATTTATACTTGGCTAAGGATTGGTGTGTCTGTGACCTTAGCCTACAGTATACTGTAACGTTGACATTGGTGACCATTCTTAAGTCAGAACCCAAAAGTGTGTTCTTTCAGCCTACATGCCATTTTTTACTGTATAGATGTTAACATTCTTCTACTTTTCTATACGATTATTGGTGGCCACATGTATTCTCATGTCAGTCAGGCGTCTCTGGTTGACCATTTAGTATGTAAAGTGGTGTCTGACTTTCCCTAACAGCAGATGTCAAAGGTATATGTGTATTTCGGGAGGAACAGTTGGCCGACAGCTATCGAATGAGTATGAGCAGCTCCCTAGATGCGATGGTTTATGGTGCAACTATAGTACATTCCGGGGCTCGACAGAACCCATACCGCAAGTTGGCAAGTGCAAAAAAGCAGCTCTCCACTATCTTGTTTTTTTTTTTAATTGTTATTGATGTTTAGAAATAGACACTTGTCTATTGGGGTAGTATGCCGTCATGATTAGCAGTTGTGTACGATGAATTTTACAAATGACCTGGCTGTTAGGTGAACTCTACAGGTGAACGCTGTGTGCTCGACTCTTAGCCTTGAAGAACGCAGCCTCGCGAGTCTAGAGATGCTCTAGTGGAGGTTGGAGGAAGTGAAGCAGATGGTGTTTACATGTTCATCTGTCAGTACCACCATTACTAGGCCGCATTCACACACACTCCCAGTGCAGAGTATGAGCAGAGCTGTACACTCACGCCTGGGCTTATGGTGGGAAACTGCCTTACAGAAATAAACATTCCCCCAGACATTGTGATGAATTTTCCGCTTGATTCATCTGTAGATCAGGGGCAGCAGGTGCAGGACACAAGCATCAGGAGGAGGAGGAGGGTTGTGATCATACAGTGTAACCCCCTCTTCCCCGCCCTGACTTGTGCTTCTTCCTCTACAGATGAGTAACCTCCCTCCTCCTCTTCCATTGCAGGTCATTCGGGAGATGCTGGGCGCTTTACAAGAAGGTACCTTGGGAATACGGGGGAAGGGGTGCAATGAAATGCTCATTCTTGGCGAGTAAACATTGCATTTTTGATGTATGCCATCTGATAGTTGCATGGGCATGCAAGTGCTTTAGGTTTTGTAATCCTCATTCATCTTAATCAGGTAGGCAAGACCTAGTTTTTTTGGTAATTAATTTATTATGTGCATGTAATAGACATGTTTCCTCTATTTCAGTTTTAGATTTCTGTAATGATGCTTCAGGTTTTTCTTATACAGAAAGGAGCTCTAAGGCATCCTCCTGAGGATTCACAGTTTGGACCAGTGGCTGCTGGTCTGAGCGGTGTGCTTTCACATTCAGAAGCCGCTTTGCCTCCGCAGAATTGCAGGAGTGCTGAGGTTCCGAAACCTACCGAACCCAGTGATCCGCAATCAGCTTGCAAGAATGCGATCCTTGCTTACAGAACCAGCCACCTCTGATTCACGGGAGAGGTGGTCGACAACTTGGGCAAAGAACTTTATAGAATTAAAAATCACTCAACTTTTGAGATGAGAGGATTTTTAATAATATATGGATTACAAAGTTGCTATAGTTTTTACAAGCGAGTTACAATTTACCCATTTCACAACACGGAACATCCCTTTAATAGTTCTGTAACACATTGCATAATAGATACTTATTTTTATGCATTTCATTTTGAGCCGTCTTCCTGGAGTTCTTCTGCCTTTCGGGTATATTCACATGTTATGTTTATTCTCTGTCAATGTGTTGACTTGACGTCTTTTATCTTTGAGAAAATGCTCCACACCGATGTCCATTTAAAAAATGACAACATTAGATTTTATTGCGTGTGTGCATTCTTCAATAAAACAAGTTTTAAAAAAGAAATGTCTGGGGAAAAAACCATATGTGAACATACCCTTATATTTATTTTCCAATTTTTTTCTAATTTCGCTTTAGTTCATCAACATTATGTATGCATTAGTCTCTGAGATCTTTCTCATAGAAGCCAAGTAATCTACCAGTATGTTATTAAATGTGGGGGTAGATAAAAAAAAGGGGAACAAATAAGTACAGGTGTAATTTAGTTTCAATTGTTCAATGCAAGTTTTAAATTCACACAACTATATAAAAAAAATTCCAGTAAAAAAGGCCATTGTATTGTCATTTGTATGACATTTGTTTTATACATCAGCAGTTAATAACATTTACAAGACCATATACAGTTTCTAATGTTAATAATGGCAATGCAGCCGTAAAAACTGGATGCTACATGGATGATCTATATGGGATCCCATAGACTTGAATAGGCAAGTCTCATCCGAAATACAAAAGAGACGTGTGCATACTGCGATTTTATTCATGTTGACATTTGCAGCCCTATTGAATAACATTGTTGCAAGTGCTTTCCATGTGATATCATTTTTTTTTCATGGGCAACACTCGGACTGTATGAACGCACCCTGACACTACTGAGACACTGTACCCATCCAATAAGGCTGGGTTCACACACATACGTTAAATGGGCTGCTGTAATGCAAGTGCCGACTTTGGCACATGGCTAGCGCAGATAGAGCATCTGCTATCTCTATCTGTGCTAGCAGTGATGGACCCGGAAACGCTGCAGCCCGCATCTCCGGGTCCGTCACTCAATGATGGCACATGGCTAGCGCACGCCCATTGTGGGCGTGCGCTAGTGATGCGTCCGACATTGCAGTCAATGGCGGCGCTAGCGGACTACGTTACACCGCGTTATGCAGCGGTGTAACGTAGTCCGTCTAATGGACTGGGGGAACACAATCTGAACCCAACCTAATCCAGAATGTTAGGGACCATTAATCCTGTTGTGGAAGAATTTTACGGGTTTAGATCTCATTCACACCTCTGTATTACAATTTGAAATACAGAATACAATACAGAAGCAGAAATTTTTTTTGTAATATTTGTCCTGTTTTTTTTTTCCATATTGTTTTTTTTTCATTGGGTACAGGGCTTGTGTGACACGACATAACAGGGAATGCAATTGCTGACACCACTGGAACGGTGACAAGATCGGAGGGGAGATTAGGTGTTTTTATTTTAATGGGTCCACACGTGAGGAATGAGAAGGGGTTGTCCAAGTAGTGGATAACCTCTTCAAAAAATAAAATGTATTACTCGGGGGAGCAGCAGGAATAAAATAAGAGCAAAAAACGGGCACTTTTCACATGGTGACATTTTTTCAATAGAAAAAAAAATGGAAGAATAAAGACTAAACTAATACAGATCCATATTATCTAGGTATACTGGTGTGAATGAGCCCTTCATTGTCATATTTATTATGAAATAAGTTTGAGAAAAGAAAATTAAGGAACTCTAGAAAGAATGGTATATGTTTTAATGTCTTGGTACAGTAGTAAAGGATATTTACAATGTACCTATAAATCTATCTCTGTGTAATGGAGTCTTTGTGTAGCGAGAGTGCTGTAGGCCATAGTCTAGAGAGAAAGGCCTACATATTATTGTTCTGTTGTGCATTATGAATGAGTACGACGTTCTGTACAGGCAGTATAGATTATGGATGGGCATTCTTTGTATTCAGGTTTGGAAGATAATGCGCGCACACGCTGAGTATTTGGTGAGATTTTTACCTCAGTATTTGTAACCTAAAACTAGGAGTGGAACAATCAGAGGAAAAGTATAATAGAAACACATCACCACTTCTGTATTTATCACCCACTCCTGGTTTGGGCTTACAAATACTGAGGTAAAAAAATCACCAAATAACAACATGTGCACGTGGCCTTAGGGTGTTTCAGATGCTTTTGCAAAATCGCATCATTTTGACGCAGTTTAGAGATAAACCTTTTAAGAGTACCTGTAGTATTTGGTGACTTTTCAATATCTACGTTATAAGGCCTCAACACAACAGAACCTATGTATGACTCGTGTCAGTCTTTGGTTTCTTCCCACCAAGTCATACCAACAATTATGCGTCTATTGAAAAATATTACTTTTATTTCATCCTTTTCAAGGGAACTTGACAGCTGATAAATGCTGCCCGATGCGCTGGCATCATGCATCAGATACTGGCTGCGGCCTTTCAGAAAATAACACACTTTAAAAGCCGCTGGGGAAATGCTTTTCTGACTAGTCCAAATAGACCACACATGTTTGTAAGGGCGTGTTCACGTGACTGTATTTTTAGTTAGTGCTGTTCTTGAGAAAGACTGACCTCACTGCACTCAGACTGATGTTATTCAATTAAATCATTCAGACATCAGTTTATATCTGCTTGAAAAAAAATCGCAGCATGCTCTAGTTTCTTCCCTATCTTGTATAAGGCTCACTTATTTTAGTCTGAGTGCACAAAAAAATATATATCTATATATAATGTATAACATCCGATTTTATACAGACACATTACAATTCGTAAAATTGAAAACTGTATTTAGTCTTGTAAATTTTGCTAATTGCTGATGTATAAAAAGGAATGCCATGCGGACGTAAACAATGGGCATGCAGATGACAATATGGTTGAAAAATCATCCGTTTTACATCCACATGTTACATACGCTTAACTGAATTTGACCTGCCATGTTATTCCATGTGGTGAATGCGGTAAAAAAAAAAAATAAACACGCCAAAAATGTCTCGCTTTAACATACTTACGAAAAAGTGAATTAAAAGCGATAAAAAAAGTCATATGTAAATATGAATGAAAACACCAAACCATACCTCAAAAACCAAACCCTAATATGGTGCATTTGGCAAAAAAAAAAGTTACGGCTCTCAGAATATGATGATGCAAAAACAAATTCATTTTTGTAAAATATTGTTTATTGTGAAAAAATGGCAAACCATAAAAAGTTATATATATCTGGTATTGCTATAATTGCAGCGACCCGACAAACGAATCTGTCTTATCACTTTTACCGCATGGTGAACGGATAAGAAAACTGAATTGCTGTTTTTTGTTAATTTTGTGTTTGAAAAATCTGAATAAAAATAAATATTATGTGCCCCAAAATAGTACCAAAAAATCTGTAACTCGCCCCATAAAAAAAAATAATCTTTTACACAGCTCTGCTCACAACAAAATAAAAAAGTTACAGCTCTCAGAATGTGGCGATGAAAAAAACAAGTTTTTATAAGGAAGCATTTTTACTGTGTGATAGCAGCAAGACATAAAATAAAATATAAATCTAGTATAGCTGTAATCACAGAAGAATAAATCTGCCTTATCACTTATACTGCATGGATAACTTAGTAAAATTAAAAATAAGAACTACTCTTGTACTGCTGTCTATATTTGCTCATTGTACCTCCCAAAAATCTGAATAAGACTCTGTTCACATTTATCCTGCGTTCTCTGCTTACACCAGGGTTTCTGTGTAAATTCCCTAAAACCACGATTCAGACAAAACACTAAATGGAACCACTCACTTATGAGGCAGGTGGAGTCACTTTGGACTGGTCTGTGTGCCGGCTGTATCCAAACGCGACATGACACCCGCAGATCACATCAAAGTCTGCATTCAAAAACATCGCTCCTTACCTTCCGAGCCCTGCCGTGCACCCAAACAGTAGTTTTTCCTCACATATGGGGTATCGGCATACTCCGGAGAAATTGCATAACAAATTTTGGGGTCCATTTTCTCCTGTTTCCCTTGTGAAAATAACAAATTTGAAGCTAAAAGTACTTTTTTTTTTTATTTTCATGGCTCTACTTTATGAACTAGGAAGCACCTGGTGGCTCGAGGTGCTCACCACACATCTAGATACATTTCTTCAGGGAAGAGTGGGGAGTTCCACCATTTAGGCACACCAGGGGGTCTCCAAACATGACATGGTGTACGCTCTTGATTAGTCATTTTTCCATTCAAAAAGTCAAACTGTGTTCCTTCCCTTTTGAGCCCTGCCCTAGTTTTCCCCCACATATGGGGTATCTGCATATTCAGGAGAAATATGCAACAAATTTTGGGGTCCATTTTCTCCTGTTACCCTTGTGAAAAATTTTGAGGGGCTAAAGTAAAATTTTTGTGGGAAAAAAAAGTAAAATGTAAATTTTTTTCCTTTGACACTGCTTTAGTTCCTGTGAAGCATCTGAAAGATCAATACACTTTTTAAATGTAGTTTTGACGACTTTGAGGGGTTCAGTTTTTAGAATGGTGTTACTATTTTCTGTCATATAGGCCCGTCAAAGTCACTTCAAATGTGATGTGGTGCTTAAGAAAATGGTTTTGTACATTTTGCTGGAAAATTTAAACTGCTGATCAAATTTTCACCCTTCTAACTATAAAAAGAATGTTTAAAAAAATGATGCAGATGTAAAGTAGGCATGTGGGAAATGTTATTTATTAACTATTTTGTGTGCTTTAACGCTCTGGTTTAAGTGCATAAGAATTAAAATTGTGAAATGTACAAAAGTTTCACTACATTTGTGATATTTTCACAAATAAATGCAAGTTGTATTGAATAAATTTGACCACTACAATGGTACAATAACGAAAAATCAGTCTCAGAATCAGTGGGATCAGTTGAAGCGTTTATGGTTATGAAAGTCAATAGTGGCTTTGTCACTAAGGGAGATTGGCTGTGCAATTAGATTGCAAGAAAAATGATATATGAACTTGCCCATGCATTATGTGTCCATGAACTATGCACTAAAATAAACGGATAGCAACGTTTTGAGCTTAAATGCACAATAAAAATTTCCACAGCTTAATGTGTTTAAAAAAATGTTCCTGTGCCGAGATAATCTTATAAATGTGCCCCTGTTGTGTACTGTGTAATGGCTGTATCTGACCATACAGGGACATAGTCTGATCATACCACAGCTCCTGGCCACGGGAAGATGCGTAAGTGAATATGTTGACCACACAGCATAGTTAAAGTTGCTTTTTTTTATTTAGGTAAGGTTACATGCCCACGATCAGGATTAGTAGCGTTTTGGATGCAGCGTATTTTCGCTGCGTTCTAATTTACTGCATTTGTGTTTTGGTACATGTGGATTTACCGCTTGTAATGACATTCTATTGCTGAAAATATGCAGCGTCTGTGCTACAGAAATTGACATGCTGCAGCTCAGAAACCCGCACCGCGGGTGAGTTTACGCAGCGTTAAATTGAAGCACAGTGGGTATGGGATTTCTATAAATCCCATCCACTGTGCTTGTAATGTAGAATGCACTGCATCCAAAATGCTACTATTCCTGATCGTGGGCTTTGTAGCCTAACACACTTTCTGTTTGTTTTGTCACAGGAGAGAGTGTTTGTTAGTGACCAACCTGGTGAGCTCTTCCTAAATTAAGTCAGTGATATATGAGCTCAGTGGAAACTGTCGCTTGTACCTCACTGATTTGATTTCTGGTGCGCTCACAGAGCTGGTCATCAGCAGAAACACTTGATCCTTTGATAAAACGGACAGGGAAATGTGTTTCTCATATTATCTTGAAACAAGAACCAGTATCAGGTCAAAGTTATACCACTTTTGCCTTTATTTTAATTCTGCTGCTCGGTTCTGTTGTTTTTTTTGTTTGTTTTTTTAAAATCTGATATGCAGTTCCATAGAGATGGGTCTAGTTATTTAGTTCTACTTTTTATAGTCTTTACCATAGATTCACCCTTTCAGCTGAGCAACGGGAATTAAATAAGAGCAAAAACTGGTCACTTTTGACCTGGTGACCATTCTGCATTAACGAGTCATTATTTAGGTTGAGAAAATCCAGGTCAAATTAAAGGGAATCTGTCACCCCAAAAATCGTATATGAGCTAAGGCCACCGGCATCATGGGCTTATCTACATTCTGTAATGCTGTAGATAAGCCCCCGATGTAACCTGAAATATAAGAAAAACAAGTTAGATTATACTCACCCAGGGGCGGTCCCGCTGCGGTCTGGGTCCGATGGACGTCGCGGTCCGGGTCCGGCGCCTCCTAGCTTCATACGATGACGTCCTCTTCTCATCTTCCTGCCGCGGCTCTGGCGCAGGCGTACTTTGTCTACCCTGTTGAGGGCAGAGCAAAGTACTGCAGTGCGCATGCGTCGGGAAAAGTCAGAGGCTCTGCGCACTGCAGTACTTTGCTCTGCCCTCAACAGGGTAGACAAAGTACGCCTGTGCAGGAGCCGCAGCAGGAAGACAAGAAGAGGACGTCATCGTATGAAGCTAGGAGGCGCCGGACCCAGACCGCGACGCCCATCGGACCCGGACCGCCCCTGGGTGAGTATAATATAACCTGTTTTTCTTACCTTCAGGATATATCGGGGGTTTATCTACAGCATTATAGAATGCTGTAGATGAGCCCCTGATGCCGGTGGCCTTAGCTCATATACGATTTTTGGGGTAACAGATTCCCTTTAAGCCTGCTGTCAAATGAGAATAAATCTACACTCTTAGAAATATCTTGACCTTTTAATTCCAAATTTGTTCAAATTACACTTTATTTTACATGGTCCCCATATGTATTTTTATTACTTTGCTTTTACTCAAGTGTTTGCATAAGTGAGCACTAGTGTTGGTCTGGGTAGATAGCCTGTGGTATATTCTGGCATAAGGCAAGTAGTTACTGGGTCAGTCGCGCCTTCCCACAAATACCACTCGTGGTTTGTATTCTGCATTGATGTTTTTATGAATGAATCAATGTCTGTGGTGCTATTTTGTTCTTACTGGCTTATGTTAAGATATTTTACATTTGTTGCATTTTATTCGGAATTGGCATTATACATGGCAACACAAGATCTATTACTTATAAATGAATAAAAAACATGACACAGAGAATTAGTGGAAGAAAAATGGCCGTGATGTTTATTTAGGGTTAACCAATGAAACACATAACTTTAATTTAAATAAACTCATATAAATATCCAGCTTCCAATAAACCAAATCCAATCCGCCCAAACAAATGGGCGATTTTCCCGCCAATAAAACACCACGACAAGGACATAACAGAGGGAGGGTGGGTGGGATCTTCTCTTCTTCACCGCAACGGCGGACTGACAGCTGTCCATAAAAAGTGGGTCTTTATATAGTTTAAATAATCTGCCCAACAACCAAATTCTCCAATGAAAAGCCGTTAAAAACGGCGCCAAAGACACCAGTTAGAACTGGTTCTTCTAAAAATAGTTCACCTGGGCCAACTGACAAGACCCTAAAATTAACCCTTAAAACTAAACAGGGCCATAATAATAGGCCATAACTCCAAAGATCTGTGCAGCCATGAGACCCCCCCTGTATTCTTTTTTGACTTGCGGGGGGGGACTAGCATGGCAACACAAGATCTATTACTTATAAATGAATAAAAAACATGACACAGAGAATTAGTGGAAGAAAAATGGCCGTGATGTTTATTTAGGGTTAACCAATGAAACACATAACTTTAATTTAAATAAACTCATATAAATATCCAGCTTCCAATAAACCAAATCCAATCCGCCCAAACAAATGGGCGATTTTCCCAAAAGCCAAGCCTCAGAGAGGCGAGGCCCCCCCCAAACCACACAGCCACTTTTCTACCATCGTCTGTAAATTCAAGTTAAAAATGTCTAACCCGATGTCCGATAAATGGACCAAATCGTTCCTAAATAGTCCAGGTAAAAAACCCTCCAGCTCCTCGTGTCTGAAGGAAAAACCACCAATTAAAGGTAAAAATTTACTCATGTTCCTATTAACTCGTTTGCGAATCTTATCTAAAAATGACAGATTACTGTCAGACCACAAAAATCTAGGTACTATCTCAGAAAAAATGAAACCAACCGATGGGAATGACTGCTTAAGGTTGCAAATGTCCGATCTCATGAGAGCTAATAAATCAAGAGTTCTTACTTTACCAAGGTCATTACCAGCAAGATGAAAAATGACTAAGTCTGGGAAAGGAAAAATTTTAATACATCTCTTAAACTGAAAGCAAAAATTGGACCAAATCATGCCCCGAACACTATGCCAATAAATTTGAACGTCAGTAGAATTAAAAGAAAGGTTCTCAGAATAAACTCTCTGCCTGGCTCTCTTCTCTGCCCAAAATATGAACGAGTGTCCCACAATCCAGACTATGATAGGACCTGAAAGGTAAATGAAGAATTAGTAGTCATAGAGCTCGTGGCGAACATACAATTTGAATCTTCCAGAATCCCATCTACCCAATTTCTGAATGAAAGCATCATCCAAACCCGCTCGGGATGCCTCAGTAGCAGCACCTATGCGAAATGAGTGGGAGGTAATCCTTAAATGTTGACAATTCAAAAAACATAAGCATTTTTTTAAAATGGCATTAAATTGAAATATTGTGACTGGCGATCTGTCCATATGAATAAATAATGAGCCTCCGCTCTCAGGCCTTATCAGGAGCCAGCGCTTTAAACTAGAAACTGGGCATATTGCAGGGACAGAAAAAGAGTTGACTCTCAGCCTAGACCCCCTGCCCAATTGGTCAGTTTTTGATTTTCTAATAAACAATACCAAATAAGAATCATGAATGCTAATGTCAGCAAATAGCAAACCAGAAGGCTCTGCTTTCCTAGCTGACACCACTTCACCAACCCTTAATGCTCCAAAAAATGTCAGGGTGAAAATTGTATGAAATAGCAGGCTCTCCTCAACCGAAATACAAACCTTTGAAAGAACTAAACATAAATCCTGTAAAAACGAAAAAGAGATCGGGCGTCTAGAGTCTGCCTTAAAATTAGATCTCTTCAGACCTTTTAAAAATTGTTTTACAGGAAAAAAACCGGTTAAAGGGGGGCTACCCCTTAATTTAAAAAAAAATGACACCCCCGCAAAGGATTTGGCTATCGCTGAATGAGAAAGGCCTAGCTTAGCCAGAGATTCAGCAAACCTGAGGCCCGAAAAAGCACTAGATGTGTTGTAATTTAGATTGTTCAGCATACAAAAATTCACCCATCTATGCCATGCGGCCGAGTAATCAGCCCATGATCTGTCAGAAAGTGAGTTCTTAATACAGTGAGGAATCAGCTCAAGATTAAATCCCAAATCGACTGAGGGCAGGGAGTCGGTTCCAAGTCTGCGACGGGTACCTGTGAACGAAAAATTGACCGCTCATGCCTAGCCAATAAACCCGCAGTAACTGACCATTTGCTTAAACCCCGGTTAGCCTTAATCCAAATATTGCATTTTAAGCAAGTTAAAACTAACTGCCTAAGGATAGCCGAAGCCCATTTGTTCTTTGAAGACAGGGTATTAATAGAGAAAATTACTCCTTGGTTTAAGGACAAAATGACAATTCTAGAATCCTTAATTAAAGGGCCCCATAAATAAAGCCCTAAAAAAATTACAAAAAGTTCAAAAACCATCTCAATGTTTGTAATATGACCGTCCATCCACTGAGGTGGCCACCGAACGGTGCACCAGTGAGATGACAAGAAAACACCACCGCCAAAGGTGGGGTCAGCTGCAACAGAAAAGGGGATGGAATCAGCAGAGACAAAAGCGGATTGCCAAGAAGAATGTCCGTTGAATTCAGAAAGGAATTTAAGTCAAACTTTAACATCCTCCCTCATCTCTGAAGAAATTCTAATATGAAAAGAAGGAGATGTTATACCTGCAGTCGCATCATATAACCGCCTAGAAAAAACGCTCCCAAAAGGAATTATGCGGAGTGCAAAATTAAGTAAGCCCAGTAAAGATTGGAGTTCTTTTAAAGTCAGCTTTTTCTTGGACAGACAATTATTAAGAGCGTCAGTTAGTTTGGTAATTTTATCGATCGGGAGTCTGGATTCCATCTTGACTGAGTCTAAAGTTATTCCAAGAAATTCAATGGAAGTACAAGGAAAAACAGTTTTTTCGTGGGCAATAGGGACCCCAAAATAATCACACATTCTCAAAAATTTATTAAGTGTGTCCAAGGCAAGAGTGGAATCAGGGGGACCTACAAAAAGGAAATCATCTAAATAATGCAAAATTTTGACATTGGGGGAATTGGATTCCAGAACCCAATGCAAAAATGACGAAAAAGTCTCAAAATAAAAACAAGATAAAGAAAAACCCATGGGGAGGCACTTGTCAAAAAAGAAGAGATTTTCAAAATAAAACCCCAAAGAATTGAAACCCCTGGGATCTATAGGAAGTAGACGAAACGCTGACTTAATGTCTGACTTAGACATGAGCGCGTTAACGCCGACAGACCTAAGCATTTCGATGGCAGAATCAAATGATGAATAGCTAACAGAGCAAACATCTTTATCCACTTCATCATTTAAAGATGAGCCAGGGGGGTAAGATAAGTGATGAATTAAACGGAAGGACCCTGAATCTTTTTTGGGAACTAAACCTAATGGGGAAATTCGAAAATTCGTAAAAGGAGGGGAGGTGAAAGGACCTGCAACCCTTCCCAGTTTTAATTCGCTAAGAATTTTATCCCTGGCTACATCCGGATTAACCGACAGGGAAGGCAGGTTTCTTACAATATTGCATCCGATCCCTTGAAAAGGTGGGACAAAAAAACCTTTCAAAAAACCGTCAAAAATCAAGTCTGGGTATTTGTTTAGCCAATAAACCAGACTTTCCAGCTTCACTGGTGTCTGAGCCCTTTGAAATAGAGTCCTTTGAAAGTGCCTGCTGTGCGGACTGTTTTTTAAAACACCTCGACATAGAGTGTGCGTTTCCACAAAACGAACACTCGTGCCGAAAACGACAATTACTGTTCCACTTACAGCCGGAGTCATTGAAAGCAAAGCAGACACCTTTCTTAGGGACGACTGAAGGAGCTTGTTTCAAAGATGCCTGTCTCTGAGGCAGCATCAAATTTATCCATAATCCGACATCCTTTATACCCCAGGAGAGGTCAGGATGAACCGCCAACTTTTGTCTAAAGGATTCATCATAGTTTAGCCAGGCAAAACCGCCAAAGTTGCGGTATGCCTCCAAAACTATGTCGATATGTTGAAACAATTTACTACATAACTCTGGAAATTTCTCGCCGAGAACAGCCGAGTAGATGGAAAAGGCTTGTAACCAATTATTAAAAGATTTAATGTGACCACGTTTAGGGTCATCTACATCAGATTTATCGTCACGCCTTTCAGGTTTACTATGCTGTTCCCTGCGAGGAAGGAGCGAGAATAAATCAACATATTGATTGCTCCAAATAATGTCTTTAACTGCAGAACTTAAATGAAACCCTAAAGGGGAAAGCTCGCAAGTGAGGGCTTCTTTAAAATAATTTTGAGGACATGAAGAGGGAACTGTGACATTTGAATTGCTAATATTGCTAGCTGAATGAGAAGAGGACTTAAAAACCTCACCCAGCGTTTCTGACATCACATCCCTGATCATGTTTTTAATCTGAATATGTGAAACAGACAGGGGCACACAAATGTTCTCACCGCTACCGTTGTCTTGAATGCTGGGATCTGGTTGGCAGCCAGCGCTCCAGCCCTCCATGCTGGGCGAGCGCCGCTGCATTCCAGCTGGAGAAGGCTGGCAGCAAACATCGGCTTGAGTTGCTAGAAGATCAGACGCAGGAGCAGGAATCTTGATAGAAGATGAAGCCATCCCCGGCGGAGCGCCTGACAGAGGGGTTCCTGCAGCGCTTTTACGGCTGCACCTCACCCCCGATATGCCGGCGCTCCTGGATGACGTGGCTGTCGCTGGTTCCTGACGCGGATGCAGATCTCGCGCTGGACTGCGCGATCTCGTCTTCCTTGAGCGGGAAGATCTCCTGGCCGGAGCTTGAGCACGCCGGCGTGGCTGGACTGAGGACCGCGATGCTGGAGACGGCGGCAGTGCAGGACCCGAAACTCCGCTGAAGGACGGTGGAGCAGGAGCGACTTGAAACGAAGAATCTTCATCAGACGCCGGTAAAGGAGGGGGGGAGACGGCATCAGAAGCTACCGGTTCAGGTTCTATAGCCAGGCAGCTCTTCAGCCAATCTACCCCGCCCTCCAAGCTGGCTCTGGCAATCAGCTGCTGCACCAAGGCTTCCATCCCAGAGGATCTTCTCTTCTTCACCGCAACGGC
Organism: Ranitomeya variabilis; assembly: GCF_051348905.1. Lineage (NCBI taxonomy): Eukaryota > Metazoa > Chordata > Amphibia > Anura > Dendrobatidae > Ranitomeya > Ranitomeya variabilis. The sequence goes on along the minus strand of NC_135234.1, from coordinate 207,950,079 downwards.
GGACTGACAGCTGTCCATAAAAAGTGGGTCTTTATATAGTTTAAATAATCTGCCCAACAACCAAATTCTCCAATGAAAAGCCGTTAAAAACGGCGCCAAAGACACCAGTTAGAACTGGTTCTTCTAAAAATAGTTCACCTGGGCCAACTGACAAGACCCTAAAATTAACCCTTAAAACTAAACAGGGCCATAATAATAGGCCATAACTCCAAAGATCTGTGCAGCCATGAGACCCCCCCTGTATTCTTTTTTGACTTGCGGGGGGGACTAGCATTCTTTTGCACAAGTTACACAGTGGATAAAAAAAGTCTACACACCACTGGTAAAATGTCTGTTTTTTTTTTGTCATGTGAAAATAAATCACATCACATGTTACAGGGTATATATATATATTAGATTCCTTGATAAGGCGTTGATCCAGGGAACTAGTCTGATTGTCGTATGTGGGGTCGGGAAGGAATTTTTTTCCCCATGGTGGAGCTTACTCTTACCACATGGGTTTTTTTTGCCTTCCCCTGGATCAACATGTTAGGGCATGTTAGGCTATGGGTTGAACTAGATGGACTTAAAGTCTTCCTTGAACCTTAATAACTATGTAACTATGTAACATCAAGAAGAATCATTTCAGAACTTTTTCCACCTTTAAGCCACATTCACACATTCAGTATTTGGTTAGTATTTGACATCAGTTTTTGTTTTTCCAAACAATTTTATTAACATCTTCAACCAAAACAAGACATAGAGAGAGCAAGGTTAACATAAATGCAATGGCAGGAAACATTCATGAAGCATAAAAGTAAAAATAGAATAAAATAAAATAACAAAACAATAAATACAGTAAATATTTCCAGCCAGCGAGACCATTTTTTCAAAAAGGAAGGAAAGCAGCCATTCAGTAACGCCAGTTTTTGTTCATAGGATTTATGCAAAGCCAGTTTGTCAATAATTTCTTGTGAACAGGGTATTTTAGAAGATTTAAAAAAAAAAAAGCAATAGCATTCTTAGAAACTAAAAGCAGATGTATAACAAGTTTCCTAAAAGGTGGAGTCAATTGATCTGCATTCAACGAGAGCAGGGCCAACTGAGGAGACAGAAAAATCCGAACGTTTTAATATTATAGAAATAAGAGAAGAGATTTCATCCCAAAGAGATCTAATACGTGGACAAAACCAAACAAATGGGAAAGGCTACATAATGTCCACAGTCCCTCCAGCAGAGAGGGGAATTGGAAGGAATAATAAATGCTAAGTGAGGCGGTGAATAATACCACCTAGAGATAAGTTTAAAATAAGACTCATGAAGAGCCATGGACATGGTGGCAGACTAAGTCAAGGACATGGCCAGTTTCCAATCATCTAGAATTATGGAAAGATTCAAAGTAGATTCCCATTTGCTCATGTATTGGAATTTTATAATTTTGAAATCGTTATTAAACCACTGGTAGATATACTGAGTAGACCAAAATATGCTATGACCGGAGTTGCATAAAATATTAATCGCCGGCTCTGATAAAGGAGGGCGACCAGTCACTAGTGGCCTCAAAAAATCCTTTAAAATAGTAAACTGCATAAAAGCCGATGAGGGAACACCAAACCTATCTCTAAGGTGGGTAAATGAAACAACCTTGTTACCATCAAAGATGTCATGTAGTTTACAGATTCCCCAGAAAGCCCAACTTGAATGCAGATCAAACGAGAAAACAGCAGCCAAAAAAGAGTGGGGAAGACTCCGCATAAGTTCCATCCTAGTGAAACCACTTTTAATTTTGCGAAATTTCCGCCATGCCACAAGAATAGCTACAAATATCGAATGATCAGACCAAAGCAAAGACTTAGAGGTAAATAAATTGATAATAATATTACACGGTGGAGAATTTCTATTAAAATATAATTCCAATTCCACCCATGAAGGTGTATGATCTGCAGACCACCAATATAGACTCTGTTTAATTAAATTAGAGAAATAATAGGCCAAAATATTAGGTAGACTCATACCCCTACACAATTTATGTTTATACAGTTGACTAGCGGCTATAGGAGCTCTCTTGTTGCCCCAAACAAACAGATTGAGGTGTGCCTGCAAACTGGTCAAATAAGAAGTAGAAACAAGTAAAGGAAGGGACCTGAAGATATAGAGGATCTTGGGAAGAATTATTCATTTTACAATAAGGCACTTTCCCCACCACGATAATACTTTATCATCATAAAATCTAAGCTCTTTAGAAATGGAAGCAATCAGAGAATCCAAATTGCTGGGAATCAAGGAGCTAAGGTTTCTAGAAAATCTCAGACCCAAATAAACAATATCCGTCTCCACCCAACCCCAGGGCGAAATATCCTTTATACTCCGGATTTGAGAATCAGCGAGGTTAAATTGAAAAATTTTCGACTTGGACTCGTTAATTTTAAAATGCAAAAAAATGAAATTTTTTTAAAGAAGGGTTTGCAAATGTGTAATCGAACGACTAGGATTGGTAAGAGACAGGAGAATATCATCAGCACATAAACTGATTTTAAATTCCTTACGATCCGTGCGAACTCCCTCTATGGAGGGATTATCTCTAATGAGCTGGGCTAATGGCTATATGGCAAGGGCAAAAAGCAGTGGAGAAAGGGGGCAACCCTGCCGAGTACCATTAGAGATTGGAAATGGGGAAGAAAAGTGATTATTAATATAAATTTTTGCCTGAGGATCGGAATATATAGCCATAATTTTATTTATAAAGTCCAAATCAAAGCCAAATTTTTGTAGGGAACATTTGAGAAAAGTCCAATTTAAGCGATCAAACGCTTTATCTGCATCAAGGGAAATAAAGTGGAGTTAATTTTTCGGGAATTAATTAATTTAATAATATTTATCAGCCTCCTGGTACCTTCAATGGATTACCGGTGCTTGATAAATCCAATCTGGCCCGTGGAAATTAATTTGGGCAAAATAAGGTTAAGGCGGTTAGCTAAGATTTTGGAATACATTTTGAGATCAGTATTAATTAATGAAATGGGACGGTAATTAAGTATTTGATCAGGACTAGTATGAGGCTTGGGAATAAGTATAATTGTGGCATCCAAATTTTCCCTAGGGAAAGAACCAATAGATGAAGTGGCATTGAAAATTTGAACTAAATGGGGGACAAGAATTTCACAGAATGATTTATAATAATTATTGCTATAACCATCAGGACCAGGAGCCTTATAAGATTTCAGTTGTTTTATTGTGTCACTAATCTCTTCTGCAGTAAAAGGAGCAGCCAAAAAGTCTGCATCCATGGAATCAAGTTGTGGAAGATTGACAGAAGACAAAAAGTCATCAATAGATCTCGCACCTGGAATGGGAAGAGAGGGATCAGACCGCAAATTACATAATTGATTGAAATATTGTGCAAATTCATTTGCAATGTCCTGTGGGTGAGAGAAATGCCCTTAGGAGAAATTATCTTGTCGATTCGGTTACGTATTCTAACCTTTTTAATTCTATTAAACATAAAACGAGTGGGCTTGTTAAGGGAGACATCAGTATTTGTAAGCCAAAACCAGAAGTTGGACAATCAAAGGGAAAGTTTAATAGAAACACTTCACCATTTCTGTTTTTCTTCCACTCCTGATTTTGGCTTACAAATACTGAGGTAAAATACTGAATGTCTGAATGTGGCCTTAGTATCACCCATAATTTGTACAAATCTAAGAAAAATAAAGAACTAAAATAATGTGGCTACATAATTATAAACACTAGTGATGGGCGAATATACTCATTACTCGAGATTTCTCGAGCATGCTCGGGGTCTTCCGAGTATTTTTTAGTGCTTGGAGATTTATTCTTGCCACACCTGAATGATTTACATCTGTTAGCCAGCATAAGTACATGTGGGGATTCCCTAGCAACCAGGCAACCCCCACATGTACTTATGCTGGCTAACAGATGTAAATCATTCAGCTGAGGCAAGAAAAACGAAAACTAAAAAATACTCGGAGGACCCCCGAGCATGCTCAAGAAATCTCGAGTAACGAGTATATTCGCTCATCTACTATATAATTGTCTAAGGGTCACTTCCATCTTTCTGTCTGTCTGTCATGGATATTCATTGGTCGCGGCCTCTGTCTGTCAGGGAAATCCAAGTCGCTGATTGGTCGCGGCAAAACGGCCACGACCAATCAGCGACGGGCACAGTCCGGTGACAAAATGGCCGCTCCTTCCTCCCCGCAGCGAGTGCCCACTCCATAATCCTCTCCAGTCACCGCTCACACAGGGTTAATGGCAGCGGTAATGGACCGCGTTATGCCGCGGGTAACGCACTCCGTTACCGCTGCTATTAACCCTGTGTGACCAACGTTTTACTATTGATGCTGCCTATGCGGCATCATTAGTTAAAAGATCTAATGTTAAAAATAATTAAAAAATTAAAAAATCGTTATATACTCACCGTCCGTTGGCCCCTCAGATCCAGAACCGGCCTTTCCTGCTCCTCGCGACGCTCCGGTGACCGCTCCATGCATTGCGGTCTCTCGAGATGATGACGTAGCAATGCACTCTTGGGACCGGAGCACCCGAGGAGCCTCGGTAACCACTTTGCCTGGATCCAGAGCCAACGGAAGGTGAGTATATAACTATTTTTTTATTTTAATTCTTTTTTTTTTTAACAGGGATATGATGCCCACATTGCTATATATTGCGTGGGCTGTGCAATATACTACGTGGGCTGTGCAATGTACTGCATGGACTGTGCAATATACTACGTGGGCTGTGCAATGTACTGCATGGGCTGTGCAATATACTACGTCAGCTGTGCTATATACTACGTGGGCTGTGCAATATACTACGTGGGCTGCGCAATGTACAACGTGGGCTGTGCAATATACTACGTGGGCTGTGGAATATACTACGTGGGCTGTGCAATATACTACGTGGGCTGTGCAATATACTACGTGGGCTGTGCAATATACTACGTGGGCTGTGCAATATACTACGTGGGCTGTGCAATATACTACGTGGGCTGTGCAATATACTACGTGCGCTGTGCAATATAGTACGTGGGCTGTGCAATATAATACGTGGGCTGTGCAATGTTCTGCGTGGGCTGTGCAATGTTCTGCGTGGGCTGTGCAATGTTCTGCGTGGGCTGTGCAATGTTCTGCGTGGGCTGTGCAATGTTCTGCGTGGGCTGTGCAATGTTCTGCGTGGGCTGTGCAATGTTCTGCGTGGGCTGTGCAATGTTCTGCGTGGGCTGTGCAATGTTCTGCGTGGGCTGTGCAATGTTCTGCGTGGGCTGTGCAATGTTCTGCGTGGGCTGTGCAATGTTCTGCGTGGGCTGTGCAATGTTCTGCGTGGGCTGTGCAATGTTCTGCGTGGGCTGTGCAATGTTCTGCGTGGGCTGTGCAATGTTCTGCGTGGGCTGTGCAATGTTCTGCGTGGGCTGTGCAATGTTCTGCGTGGGCTGTGCAATGTTCTGCGTGGGCTGTGCAATGTTCTGCGTGGGCTGTGCAATGTTCTGCGTGGGCTGTGCAATGTTCTGCGTGGGCTGTGCAATGTTCTGCGTGGGCTGTGCAATGTTCTGCGTGGGCTGTGCAATGTTCTGCGTGGGCTGTGCAATGTTCTGCGTGGGCTGTGCAATGTTCTGCGTGGGCTGTGCAATGTTCTGCGTGGGCTGTGCAATGTTCTGCGTGGGCTGTGCAATGTTCTGCGTGGGCTGTGCAATGTTCTGCGTGGGCTGTGCAATGTTCTGCGTGGGCTGTGCAATGTTCTGCGTGGGCTGTGCAATGTTCTGCGTGGGCTGTGCAATGTTCTGCGTGGGCTGTGCAATGTTCTGCGTGGGCTGTGCAATGTTCTGCGTGGGCTGTGCAATGTTCTGCGTGGGCTGTGCAATGTTCTGCGTGGGCTGTGCAATGTTCTGCGTGGGCTGTGCAATGTTCTGCGTGGGCTGTGCAATGTTCTGCGTGGGCTGTGCAATGTTCTGCGTGGGCTGTGCAATGTTCTGCGTGGGCTGTGCAATGTTCTGCGTGGGCTGTGCAATGTTCTGCGTGGGCTGTGCAATGTTCTGCGTGGGCTGTGCAATGTTCTGCGTGGGCTGTGCAATGTTCTGCGTGGGCTGTGCAATGTTCTGCGTGGGCTGTGCAATGTTCTGCGTGGGCTGTGCAATGTTCTGCGTGGGCTGTGCAATGTTCTGCGTGGGCTGTGCAATGTTCTGCGTGGGCTGTGCAATGTTCTGCGTGGGCTGTGCAATGTTCTGCGTGGGCTGTGCAATGTTCTGCGTGGGCTGTGCAATGTTCTGCGTGGGCTGTGCAATGTTCTGCGTGGGCTGTGCAATGTTCTGCGTGGGCTGTGCAATGTTCTGCGTGGGCTGTGCAATGTTCTGCGTGGGCTGTGCAATGTTCTGCGTGGGCTGTGCAATGTTCTGCGTGGGCTGTGCAATGTTCTGCGTGGGCTGTGCAATGTTCTGCGTGGGCTGTGCAATGTTCTGCGTGGGCTGTGCAATGTTCTGCGTGGGCTGTGCAATGTTCTGCGTGGGCTGTGCAATGTTCTGCGTGGGCTGTGCAATGTTCTGCGTGGGCTGTGCAATGTTCTGCGTGGGCTGTGCAATGTTCTGCGTGGGCTGTGCAATGTTCTGCGTGGGCTGTGCAATGTTCTGCGTGGGCTGTGCAATGTTCTGCGTGGGCTGTGCAATGTTCTGCGTGGGCTGTGCAATGTTCTGCGTGGGCTGTGCAATGTTCTGCGTGGGCTGTGCAATGTTCTGCGTGGGCTGTGCAATGTTCTGCGTGGGCTGTGCAATGTTCTGCGTGGGCTGTGCAATGTTCTGCGTGGGCTGTGCAATGTTCTGCGTGGGCTGTGCAATGTTCTGCGTGGGCTGTGCAATGTTCTGCGTGGGCTGTGCAATGTTCTGCGTGGGCTGTGCAATGTTCTGCGTGGGCTGTGCAATGTTCTGCGTGGGCTGTGCAATGTTCTGCGTGGGCTGTGCAATGTTCTGCGTGGGCTGTGCAATGTTCTGCGTGGGCTGTGCAATGTTCTGCGTGGGCTGTGCAATGTTCTGCGTGGGCTGTGCAATGTTCTGCGTGGGCTGTGCAATGTTCTGCGTGGGCTGTGCAATGTTCTGCGTGGGCTGTGCAATGTTCTGCGTGGGCTGTGCAATGTTCTGCGTGGGCTGTGCAATGTTCTGCGTGGGCTGTGCAATGTTCTGCGTGGGCTGTGCAATGTTCTGCGTGGGCTGTGCAATGTTCTGCGTGGGCTGTGCAATGTTCTGCGTGGGCTGTGCAATGTTCTGCGTGGGCTGTGCAATGTTCTGCGTGGGCTGTGCAATGTTCTGCGTGGGCTGTGCAATGTTCTGCGTGGGCTGTGCAATGTTCTGCGTGGGCTGTGCAATGTTCTGCGTGGGCTGTGCAATGTTCTGCGTGGGCTGTGCAATGTTCTGCGTGGGCTGTGCAATGTTCTGCGTGGGCTGTGCAATGTTCTGCGTGGGCTGTGCAATGTTCTGCGTGGGCTGTGCAATGTTCTGCGTGGGCTGTGCAATGTTCTGCGTGGGCTGTGCAATGTTCTGCGTGGGCTGTGCAATGTTCTGCGTGGGCTGTGCAATGTTCTGCGTGGGCTGTGCAATGTTCTGCGTGGGCTGTGCAATGTTCTGCGTGGGCTGTGCAATGTTCTGCGTGGGCTGTGCAATGTTCTGCGTGGGCTGTGCAATGTTCTGCGTGGGCTGTGCAATGTTCTGCGTGGGCTGTGCAATGTTCTGCGTGGGCTGTGCAATGTTCTGCGTGGGCTGTGCAATGTTCTGCGTGGGCTGTGCAATGTTCTGCGTGGGCTGTGCAATGTTCTGCGTGGGCTGTGCAATGTTCTGCGTGGGCTGTGCAATGTTCTGCGTGGGCTGTGCAATGTTCTGCGTGGGCTGTGCAATGTTCTGCGTGGGCTGTGCAATGTTCTGCGTGGGCTGTGCAATGTTCTGCGTGGGCTGTGCAATGTTCTGCGTGGGCTGTGCAATGTTCTGCGTGGGCTGTGCAATGTTCTGCGTGGGCTGTGCAATGTTCTGCGTGGGCTGTGCAATGTTCTGCGTGGGCTGTGCAATGTTCTGCGTGGGCTGTGCAATGTTCTGCGTGGGCTGTGCAATGTTCTGCGTGGGCTGTGCAATGTTCTGCGTGGGCTGTGCAATGTTCTGCGTGGGCTGTGCAATGTTCTGCGTGGGCTGTGCAATGTTCTGCGTGGGCTGTGCAATGTTCTGCGTGGGCTGTGCAATGTTCTGCGTGGGCTGTGCAATGTTCTGCGTGGGCTGTGCAATGTTCTGCGTGGGCTGTGCAATGTTCTGCGTGGGCTGTGCAATGTTCTGCGTGGGCTGTGCAATGTTCTGCGTGGGCTGTGCAATGTTCTGCGTGGGCTGTGCAATGTTCTGCGTGGGCTGTGCAATGTTCTGCGTGGGCTGTGCAATGTTCTGCGTGGGCTGTGCAATGTTCTGCGTGGGCTGTGCAATGTTCTGCGTGGGCTGTGCAATGTTCTGCGTGGGCTGTGCAATGTTCTGCGTGGGCTGTGCAATGTTCTGCGTGGGCTGTGCAATGTTCTGCGTGGGCTGTGCAATGTTCTGCGTGGGCTGTGCAATGTTCTGCGTGGGCTGTGCAATGTTCTGCGTGGGCTGTGCAATGTTCTGCGTGGGCTGTGCAATGTTCTGCGTGGGCTGTGCAATGTTCTGCGTGGGCTGTGCAATGTTCTGCGTGGGCTGTGCAATGTTCTGCGTGGGCTGTGCAATGTTCTGCGTGGGCTGTGCAATGTTCTGCGTGGGCTGTGCAATGTTCTGCGTGGGCTGTGCAATGTTCTGCGTGGGCTGTGCAATGTTCTGCGTGGGCTGTGCAATGTTCTGCGTGGGCTGTGCAATGTTCTGCGTGGGCTGTGCAATGTTCTGCGTGGGCTGTGCAATGTTCTGCGTGGGCTGTGCAATGTTCTGCGTGGGCTGTGCAATGTTCTGCGTGGGCTGTGCAATGTTCTGCGTGGGCTGTGCAATGTTCTGCGTGGGCTGTGCAATGTTCTGCGTGGGCTGTGCAATGTTCTGCGTGGGCTGTGCAATGTTCTGCGTGGGCTGTGCAATGTTCTGCGTGGGCTGTGCAATGTTCTGCGTGGGCTGTGCAATGTTCTGCGTGGGCTGTGCAATGTTCTGCGTGGGCTGTGCAATGTTCTGCGTGGGCTGTGCAATGTTCTGCGTGGGCTGTGCAATGTTCTGCGTGGGCTGTGCAATGTTCTGCGTGGGCTGTGCAATGTTCTGCGTGGGCTGTGCAATGTTCTGCGTGGGCTGTGCAATGTTCTGCGTGGGCTGTGCAATGTTCTGCGTGGGCTGTGCAATGTTCTGCGTGGGCTGTGCAATGTTCTGCGTGGGCTGTGCAATGTTCTGCGTGGGCTGTGCAATGTTCTGCGTGGGCTGTGCAATGTTCTGCGTGGGCTGTGCAATGTTCTGCGTGGGCTGTGCAATGTTCTGCGTGGGCTGTGCAATGTTCTGCGTGGGCTGTGCAATGTTCTGCGTGGGCTGTGTTATACACTGCGTGGGCTGTGCAATGTTCTGCGTGGGCTGTGTTATACACTGCGTGGGCTGTGTTATACACTACGTGGGCTGTGTTATACACTACGTGGGCTGTTATATACTGCGTGCGTGGGCTGTTATATACTACGTGAGCTGTGTTATATACTACGTGAGCTGTGTTATATGCTACGTGAGCTGTTATAAACTACGTGGCTGTGTTATATTCTACAGTATGTGGGCTGTTATACACTCCGTGGGCTGTGCTATATACTACGTGGCTGTGTTATATACTCCGTGGGCTGTGCTATATATTCCGTGGGCTGTGCTATATACTACGTGGGCTGTGCTATATACTACGTGGCTGTGCAATATACTACGTGGCTGTGCAGGCACAGTCCGGCCACGAATTGGTGCGGGATTTGAACCACGCTTTGCTAATTGGTCGCGGCCGGCCGAATCCTGTGTATTCAATGTATTATTCTAAAATCTTCATAAATAAACTGCATACATATTCTAGAATACCCGATGCGTTAGAATCGGGCTACCATCTAGTCACTAATAAACACCCTTAGAGCTCACTCACAATCAGTGATGTGGGCCCAGTTGCATGGGAAACTGCTTCAGTGGGAAATACTATTAACACAGAGACTGTTAGGAGGGCATTTATAAGTAAAAGTTAAACTTTCTTCTGTAACCATAAATTCCCTCTTAAAACAGGTCAAACCTATCATCAGGTGTCCCATGGAGGGCCCCGGTAAACGTCATTATTGCCACAGATGCAAGCAAGTTAGTAGGGGGCACATATGAGAGATCACAGAATTCAGAGTTCTTGGTCACTTCACGAAAGGGGTCATACTTTGAACCTAAAGGAGTTGTGGGCAGTAGAAAGAGCACTGACAAGATTTCTTGCATCCTGCCTTAGTCGCCACGTTCGTGTTATGTCAGACAATCACGCTTCAGTGGCGTATAATAATTTCCAGGGGGAACATTGTCCCATTCCTTAATGGTAGAAGTAGCAATCTTTTTCAACTAGCAGAACAACACCTTCTATCCCTAACAGCGTTTCATATAAAGGGGATATAAAACACCAGACTTCCCAAGTCAAAAAAGACTGAGGCAAGGGTAACGGACACTAAATTCTGAGGTGCTCCAGCACATAGTAGGCTTGTGGAGGTTGCCTGAGATAGGTCTGTTTGCCAACAAGCAGAAGAGGAAAGTGAAGAGGTTCTGTTGAATCCAGAAGATACCCCTCATTCAATAGATGCCACGCAGACCCCTTGGAACTTCAGGATAGCATACGCCTTTCCTCTGTTAGTCATGATCTCAGCCGTTTTGAGGAAGATAAGCAGGCATTAACCAAAAATCCATTTGAAGCATAAAAAGAAACATCAGTTAATACCTCACTCTGAAAACCAAAATATTGGTAACACTGACCTCGGCACGTAGTTTTAGTGATATTCAATCCTTTTCAGTAAACCCTTCTTATACTCTGGTGTATGAGGATAGAATTGTGTTTAGACCTGACCTGGCCCAAATGTAGCAATGAGGTTCCATAGAAGTCAGGAAATCATCCTACCTTTCTTTTGTAATAACCCTAGGAACCCCGAAGTGGAAACATTTTAGTTTGGATGTCAGAAGAGCTTTGTTAGAATACATGTCTGTAACCAGTCAGTGGAGAAGGAGCAAATACAGCTCTGACAAAAATTTAGAGACCACCACATCAAAACCCTGTCAGGGGCAGCCCAATCTCCAGACCTGAACCCCATTGAAAACCTCTGGAATGTAATCAAGAGGATGATGGATAGTCACAAGCCATCAAACAAAGAAGTACTGCTTACATTTTTGCGCCAGAAGCAATGTGAAAGACTGGTGGAAAGCATGCCAAGATGCATGAAAGCTGTGATTAAAAATCATGGTTATTCCACAAAATATTGATTTCTGAGCTCTTTCTGAGCTAAAACATTAGTATTGTTGTTTGTAAATGATTATGAACTTGTTTTCTTTGCATTATTTGAGGTCTGAAAGCCCTTCAGTTTTTTCTTTAATTTTGACCATTTTTCTTTGTCAGAAAAAAATACAAAAATTATTGCTTGGAAATTCAGAGACATGTTGTCAGAAGTTTGTAGAATAAAAGAACAATTTACATTTTACTCAAAAATATACCTATAAAGAGAAAAATCAGACAAACTGAACATTTTGCATTGGCCTCTTAATTTTTGCCAGATCTGTATAAGCACTAGAGACTAGATCTATCCTCTGCTGACTTAACCTTGATAAAGGCATCCGCCGAAACGTGCGTCGGGGTGGACGAGGGTGAGGTGTTAACCTGGTTTGATATATCTCCACACTGTCCGGTATGTACTCTAGATATATTTTTTGTGTGTTAGCCTCTTTTACTACTGATGTAGGACTAGGGTCCATAGTATATCTACACTAGTAGTCTGACACAGCAATCTAGTATATGTATGGTCTCTGCCGGCTAGTAAATGATTTTTTCTATGTACTATAGTCACCTTCACCTTGTCCATATGGATACATGCTGATATTGTATGGGGACAATTTCCCCCTGTCATGTTTTTTCCTGGTTTTACAGCTAATAAAGTGTTTTTGTATATTTATAATAATCGGACTGTTTGCTGCTTTTTTGTTCTTTGGTGTTTTTGGTTTACTGTCTGGCAGTTGGTCCAGTATGGTCCTATATTCCTGGTCCCAGTTGATAAATATATGAACAATCCCTATTTGGGTAAACAATTAGTATGGTGGTGACCTTGTATTGTTCCACGATTTTGTTCTCTCTGACTTAACCTTTGGTAGACAGGTGCTGCAAGCAGTGGTCCCTCAATAAGGTGATTTGTTTCTCCGTATAATTCTCCCAAGTATACTGTTATGGGTGAAGGGAAAACACCAAGGTTACTTACCAGTAGCTGATTTTCCAGAACCAATGACAGCACCCGCATATCACCCCCCCCCCTCCACCTTTTTTTTCTTTTTACTTTCTCTCTGTTGGTGTTCACTATAGAGTTGGGCAAAATAATGATTTGTTGCGGGGTGTGTATTTAATTTTTTTTGGAGGCCCTCTCATGATCTGTAACCCAACTGATGTGGGGGAGATGTACCACCCTTTTCAGTAGGTTTCCTGTCCTTGGTGGGCGGATCCCTCTCTCAGGTATGCTGTCATGGGTTCTGGAAAAAATGGCTACCAGTAAATAAACTTGGTTTATTTCATGTTTGCATGCTATAGCGCACAATTTTATTTGGCAGATCTAGGTAATGTCAGAGTTGTGCCAAATTTAAGCCTCTTCAAAATGACCATCTTCACAGTGTTCCATGTTATATCTAATGCTTTAGTAATCTTTTTGCAACCTTCTCCTGACAGATAACTTTCAACAATGAGATCCCTTTGATGAGTTCTAAGTTGTTAATGGACCATAGATTTTGCTGTAAAATGCGACTAAGTAAATATCAGAAAAAAAGTCCTTTAATAAGTTAAACTTTATATGAGGTTATTCAAAATCAGGTTGAATGATGGCAGCTGAGTACTGACTATTAATTTAAGTTTAAATGTGATTTGCTAATTTTGAACACAACCACATCTCCAATTATAAATGGGTGTTCACACTTATGCAACCACATTATTTTTGTTTTGTTATTTTTATCTTTCACTCAAAATACATTTTGTTTCTCAATTGATTTGTACAGACTTGAGTTACATTAGTGGTGGAAAAAGTTTTCGAATGATTCTTCATGTCATGATTTTTTATTACATGACAAAAACTTGTCATATTAGTAGGGGCGTGTAGATTTTTTATGTTCACTGTACAGCTGATAATGATCATCCTTTTCATATGTGGGTTGAAACACAGTCATTATATGAACCAAACAGTTGTGTAGGAGGATTAACACTAGGTGTAGAACAGCCAAACTCTGCTACAAAGTTGAGGTTGTGGAAGACAGCAAAGTTTCGTGTCATCTGTCATCCACCATGGCAAGACTAAGAACAGCAACAAGACACAAGGTAATTATACTGCATCAGTAAGGTCATACCCAGGCAAAGATTTTAAACCAGACTTGGGTTTCATGATGTGCTGTTCGAGCCCTTTTGAAGAAACACCAACATATACTGTTCAGAGAAGTCTGTCCAGAAGTGGTCGTCTTCTAAGAATTGCAACCAAAATGCCATACCGTTGACTTGTAAAGTCCAATTGTCTCAACTAAGCATGAAAACATAGGAAATGGGGTCCAGAAAATGGCAGCAGGGGCTCTGTATTGATGAGTCAAAGTTTAAAGGCAAAGAGTGGTTACACCAAATACTGATTTGGTTCATATTTCTCTTTTTATTTATTCAGTATACATTTTTATTTGTTCAAAATAAACTGTTAACACTTCAGTTTTGAAAGCATTCTCCCAAACATGATACTTTCCGATTTCCCTAGCTGGTGTATCTATCAGCTCTCATTGCAGGGCACACGGCTCCTCTGGTGTCTGTAATTGATTGTTTATACAGTGAAATTCAAGAACCATGGTCTTTATCAACTATTTGGTCTGTGGACTTACTGAGAACAGTATAAAATCTTTGAGTTTCCATTGCAGCTAAATGTGCCATGAATGCTCCTTCAGGAATTTGTGGAACTCATCTGGAATTTTTTTTTCTGTAAACTACATTTAAATCATTTTTCTTCTGTAAAACCATTTATGGGGAGTGATGATATTTTCACATGTACTGGAGGTTAATAAGTGAGGATTGCCTACAAACATTATGTCTATGACTAAGAAATAATAAATGGTTTATGGAACAGGGAAAGGGAGAAGAGCTTCGTAAGAAAACACATCGGTGTAGTCGTGAAACCAAGACAAATTCTGACCTTATTTTGTTATGCTGTAAGCATCCATATAAACCTTTAAGGAAACAGTGGTTAGCCGTGCAGCGCTTGGGTCCTGAGTTAAAATCCCACCGATGACAACATCTGCAAGTTTGTATGTTCTCCTCATGTTTGTGTGGGTTTCCTCCAGGTTCTCCAAAGACATACTGATAAGGAATTTAGGTTGTGAACTTCATTGTGGACAGTGGTTATGATGATGTCTGTAAAGCCTGAGGAATATGATATAGGTAAAATAAATAAAAAGGAAATACTGGAAGTACTAGGCACTCGGCTCTCACTCTCTGAAATCTTTAGTAGGTTTGGATGTGGTATAAAGGAAGTCAAGATGAAAGCAAAGGCATGGTGAGGGACGCCAGAAGCAAATGCTCTCAAATGCAACGTGTTTTGTGGGCGAACCGTCGCCTTCATCAGGTAAGCACACCAATATGGTCTACGTGCTGACGACGGGGATGGTTTACCTTCAAAACACATTTCATTCTTGCCATCCTGATTAACTTGTATTTATATTACATTTGTATTTGTTTGCTTCTGGAGCCTCTCACCATCCCTTTGCTTACATGTCTACTTGCATACGAAGTAATATAAGAAGACTTTAGTGTGGTTTGTACTAAAGTATAAAAATGTTCCATCACACTAAAAATACAGCATATTCGGAACGAAAGTCTCGTGTTGAAATTAAACGCCGATTAGAAGTAATTTTTTGTGCTGATGGTGTGGAAAAATCTGCACGGAAAGCACCACAGATTCAGAAATGGACCATGTAAATTCTTTGTGCAGATCTGCTGCGTTTCTGCACCCATTCCATAATAGAAATCTGCAGGGGTAAAAAAAAAGAAGAAATCTGCACAAAAATCTTCAACTTGTGCACATACCAAAAAAAGGCGCAGATTCTGACCTGCGTTTTCTGCCAAGAAATGCAGAATCTGCACAGAAAATTCCACAGTCAAATCTGCAACGTGTGCACATAGCCTTGTTTGTTTAGTGTTATAAGATGGGTAATGTATAGTGTAGAAAGTTGGCCATAGGGCAAGTTGAAAGTTAACCGTTGGGACTAGCCCACAGTGGGAGGGTCTGTGTTGGAAGGCAGTGAAGAACTTCCTGTTTCTTAGCCAGATAGGGTTTGGAGTGCAAAGTAGCAGTGCTGCAACAAAAAGGGTGGCCGAGTGAGAGAAGACAAAAGGGACAGATAGCATGACAGAGTGGGCTTCCGGAGACTGGTCCTAGGAGAGAAGTCTAGCTCTGGTGCTTATAACGCCGAATGTAACGTGCCTTTACAGGATTGAGAGACTGAGAGTAGTGAAGGGTCCCAAGTAACAAGTAAAGGAGACTTGTGAATCAGGACTGTAGTGTTAAAGCTGGGTCGTGGTGAAGTAGGGAGAAACTGTGCCTTGAAAGCCCTGGAGTATACTACAGAGTACGAATACTGTGTAGAATAATGCTTCATACTGTAAAGGAAACTTCCATAAGGCTTTGTGCTCACTATCCCTTGTATATAACCCTTACCAAGTGACCGTTCAGTAAAGAGTTTATTATGAAATGGTGGTCTCCCTCATTAAACTGTGAAACATCTGGTCCTGGCAAACCCACACCTCTGGCTATATGCCGCCTGCGCTGGCATAAGACGCTCACATTAAAACTCCTCACACCCAGACAGGATCTACACTTTCATGTTATGTGCCGGGGCACTTAAGACGCATGCTTCGCCCACAGCTAACACCCCTCACCACATTACATGTACTCAGAAAGCAGCAAATTAATGGTTTGGGCGGAAATGCAACATTCTTGAGCACTACTAAAGATGCAAAAGTGAAAACTGTGATTCTATCACAACTGCTGCACCCACCACAAGGACAATTGAGTCTCGAGTAAATCACGGTACTAATTTATAGCTGCTCAGGTTTAAAGAGAATCTGTCTCCAGGTTTTTGAGAGCAGAATAATGTAGAAACATCGACCTTGATTCCAATAATTTATTACCGTATATACTTGTGTATAAGTCGACCTGAGTATAAGCAGAGGCACCTAATTTGGCTACGAAAAACTGGGAAAACATTTTGACTCAAGTATAAGCCGCGTATGCCTTATCCCCTCAACCCTATCCTTGTATGCATAGCTCCCCATCCCTGTCTTGCATTCATGACTCCTTATCCCTATCCTTGAATGCATGGCCCCCCATGAGAAAAGCATAAAAAAAACCTCCTACTTACCTTCCCTGCGCACCCTCGCAGTATCCTATTCCAGCTTCCCGTAGCTCCTGCATCGGAGCGATCACGTGTCTCCGCACCATAAGGTAATACTTAATATTCTCCACTCACCGGGGACATGTGATCGCTTAGCCGCAGGAGATGCTGGAAGCCAGAACAGGATGCTGCGAGGGCGCCCAGGGAAGGTAAGTAGGAGGTTATTATTTTGCGGCTGTAACTGTGCGCGCTATAAGAGAAATGAATATTCATTGCCAGTGCAGTGAATATTCATTTCTCTTTAGCAGCGGGCACAGTTGCAGCCGCTGGCTCCTGCCTCCTGTGACCCGCCTCTCTGCCACTCCCCCTCCCCCTCCGGCTTCTGGGAAATGACTCGTGTATAAGATGAGGGGGGCCTTTTCAGCACAAAAAATGTGCTGAACAACACGGCTTATACACAAGTATATACGGTGCTTACTGGACTGCTTGCTGTTGGTTTGATAAAATAACTTTTATCAGCAGGGAATTATCACTAGAAGACTAATAAACATGCTGCCAGGTAGTCTTCCATATTCATGAGTTCAGTATAACCCCACCACCAATTGGCATCTTTCTGCCTATGCACAGTAGTAGTAAATCTGCCAATCAGTGGCATGGGCGTTGTAACCCAGAGCTCAGCATTTAGAGAACAGGTAGATCTGCACCAGATACAACTGTGATTTTGTGGGCTTCACCGTGGCTCAGTGGTTAGCACTGAGGTCCTGGGTTCAAATCCCACCAAGGACATCTGCAAGGAATTTGTATGTTCTCCCCGTGTTTGTGTGGGTTTCCTCCGGGTTCTCCGGTTTCCTCCCACATTCCAAAAACATACTAATAGGGAATGTAGATTGTGAGCCCCAATGGGGACAGTGTCAATAATGTATGTAAACGCTGTGGAATTAATGGCGCTATATAAATGAGTAAAATAAATAGAATAAATAAATAAAAACTGCAGCAAGCAGCCCAGTGAGTGACAAATCCCTGGAATTTGTCCCTCTGCCCCTACATAATTCTGCTTTCAGATGGGCAGGAAAATCTTGGTGACAGATTCCCTTTAAAGCTTATTTACGCTACACGATCTGTGGAATTAGGCCAAAAAGTGAGACAGGATACTTTCTGTTCATTACATGTGATGCATTCCACAAGCTACTTTCCCCTTATATACTGATAATTGTAAAGGCGTTTTTACTCTTTAAAAAGCAGAAACTAATTGGCTGGAGTATGTTATTCCTGGAAGCTGGGAGCTTTACCATACAGTGTCATCCAAGAACACGTGGTTATGGCTGGAAGGTAGCATAGTGGTCAGGCTAGACATGAGTCGTCTTAGAATAAAATTGCAGGCCAAAGCCTTATTGAAATGCAGATGTCTGTGCTACGGATAGTTATGTTTTATTTCATTATATTTTTATTGTCTTCCTTTTAAAGGTGGCGTTCTAGAGCATTATGCCTCATTCTGCTGTAAAGGATTTTCCTCGACAATAGCCCTCTCCGGTCTGTATTGCTTATTAATATAAATTCTCAGTAATGTCAACCTCAGGCGGAAAGAAGGAACAATGGAATGGCTTAGAAGCGCTGGGAATGAGCCGAAAGGAGCTTGCTCTAGCAGAGGCATTGCAAATGGAGTATGACGCACTTTCCAGACTCAGACGAGATAGCAGACAGTCTAACGAGAGTCCCCTCATCTCGTGGGAAGATGTGTCACACTCCTCTTCATCGGTACCTTCACCTCAAAGAAACAAACCTCCACCCTCTGGAGACTACCTGTATATATATGGTGATACATACCAAGGAAATGGCCAAAATGACGGAAGGAGGTCCCCTAAAAACATGTCCTCTCCGGTACCCTCCCATTCTGAGGTTATGAAGTATTTTAAAGAGGTCTCCTCCTCGACTGACAAGATTTCTCAATCTCGGGATGTAAATGTATACACTGAAGATACGGGAGGGAAACTGCTTGGTCGTAGGATTTCTGAAGAGGAAGATGCAAACTTATTAAGTAGGGGAGAGGAATGCTTGGACTTAGACTATGAAGACATTAATGATACACTTACCCGCCTCAATTTGGCACCGACGTATGATTCTGAGCTTTTACGCCAAGCTGAAGGGCATTGGAAAGATGTAAGTTCAAGAAAGGGAGTGACTGGGAAACCAGTAGCACGAAGCAACACATTGCCACCTCAGCTACCACCACGCACATATGGGCAGAAACAGTACCGGAATACTAGAGCGTCCATGGGACCGGTGAGTTTTGGGTCCAGTAGTATTAGATTTCTCAATGCATTGAATATTAACATGATAATTTTTGGATCAATGTCTTGGCAATGAAATTAACTGTGGACAGGGTGGCCAAACTTTTGCATCGGCCCATTTTCCTTTTTGTGATTTTTAAAATGTTATATATACAAAGGAGATATGCCATCTTTAACTTTAGGTCTTTTAGAGATCATTTAGTCTTCAACTTGGTTCCATCCTGTGAAAATCTGGCCATTTAGGTACATAAATGGCATGATGTGAATATTAGCAATTTATTTGATTTCTCCACAATCCTAGCAAGGTTATAGTTAAAGGCAATCTGTCAGTAGGATCAGACCTCCAAAGGTGTCTGTATGAGCAGGTAGGTCATAGGAATCTGAATAACTTGTTACCTTGATATCTGGGATCCGATGTTCTATTCCAGAAAAATCCACAATTCTCTTAATATGTTAATGAGCTGTAAAAATCGATAGGCTGAACTTAGAGATTCTGCCTCCAGAGCTTATTTCAAATGAAAGGGGGCGTTACCAATATGAGACATGTAGATCAGGAGAACAGACTGTCAGTCATTACATGTCTTACACTGGTAACGCCCCCTTTAATTTAAAATTCTCTCTGGAGGCAGATTCTGATACAGTGCTCAGCCCATAGATGTTGATAGCTCATTTACGTATTAAGAAAAATGTGGATTTCTGTGGAATAAGACATCAGATCGCAGATATCAAGGTATCATTTTATTTAACTTTCTATGACCTGTTCATATAGACGGCTTAGGAGGATTGATCCTACTGATAAATGCCCTTTAAGCTGCTGTTATGGAGCATATTGTCACAGATCCGGTGACATTTCCGTTACACTGTTGGAGTGATACCTGCACAGAAGTGCTCTCTGGGTGAGAGAGAGGCCAGCGGGAGCCAGAGCGGAAAGCCGGGTGGATGGAGGGGAAGGAAAGGGATATACACAGTGTAACTAGCACCGAGAGCCCCTGTTTCCTGCCAGATTGGTAATTGAACAGTCTATTAAATAATTTCAGCCATGAATTCTAGTTACTGAAGGGGATTTAGCTTGTGGGAACTTCTGCTAAGTTCTATGCTGCCTGCGTTTTCTCCTTGCCCTGCTGCTTATCAGTGGTATTTATGGTCAATGATATACAGTCCCCAATGAGGAAGCACAGGAGCTAGAAGTATATACTTGTCAGGATAGTTGCATGGACGGAAGAGGAAGACCTGGAATGTCTTATTAATGTCACTGTTTCTTGCACAGGACACGATGCAGACCTACCCCCAGCACAACGGCTGCGAACTGTTTGAGATGTCAGAGCAAAGGGATGAGGAGACGGCAGCGTTTTGTCACATGCTGGATGTGTGAGTAACCTTTATTAATGACTGAAGTCGCATCAGTAGAGCGTGACGTCCATGACAGGCTTCCGAATGTATATATGGCATTCCACAACCAGTATTCTATTTATATTGAATGACTTAGTTGATGTAATTTGTCCTTTCCCTAAACCTATCTTTATGATAAAAGAGATGTGCCACAAGTTGTGATCTGAGGTGTGCTGGCACTGAGATGCCAACTGGGTGCTCACAGGAGAGGCTGTTGCAAAGAGACAAAGCGGTAAGCAGAGGACCACGGTCACTTCATGTTAGGTAGTAATTAGGGTCTCTCCAGAAGCAGACCACCTACAAATGCTGCCATATTGGTTGTCACATTTAAGTTTGCTTCCAAGCAACTGACCATAACTGACTTTTTTCTTAGCCAGCTTGTAAAGATGCCCATATACATTACACCAGAGTTGATAAAAATAAAGGATTTTAATCATGACGAAAGTTCGTTAGATGAAATTTAACAAGCACAGTCCTTATAGCCAATTGACTTTGTCAGCCTGATCCTTCTTATCCCATTAACATTCTCATGTTACACTGATTGACTGCAGGGGCTGCATTCGCCAAACCTTCAATCATTGGTTTAGTGCTATCTAGTGTCTACCTTAAAGGCCTTAACTGACCATGTGGCCAAAAGTCTCAGTGCACTGTTCCACTCACTGGTTTTGCATGTCCCTCACTGATTATTGACAGTGATGGCTTGCCTGAGCTTTCTTAGCAGACAGTGGCCCCTCCAGATCTATGACCACTGGGGGAGGTGAGAATATGCAAAACTAGTGGGAATAATTGTACACTTACAAGGGTGCACCAAGGACGCTAATTAGTATATTTCAATTGACTACAGTACTGGTGCAATTTTAATATGGGCTACGTCACCTACAAGGCTATGTGTTTAGTTTATGCTATCAGTTTGGGCTCACAAATTCCCTTTAACAAGATTATTTGAAGTATAACTGCAGCGTCTGTGACCACTCTCGCCGCTGCAACTGAATAGAGAGATGAGAACATTTAGAGAAGAATACAGAATAGCCAAAGGGTGCCAAAGCCTGCCAATTTCAGCTGGACAGGCCCACTATTTCATGTGCGTTGGATTGTCTGAGTCTCTTATAAAGGCAGATATAGGGGTAAAGAAAGATCAGGTATGTTTGATTTTCAGAGCCGCAGTCTTTTGTTCTAAAACTGAAACTAGAGGCATATAAATAGTTTTGGGGGGAGAAATCCTGCTGACAGATTCCCTTTAAGGTACCTATACAAAAGAGATGGATGTCAGCTGAATGCTTGATTGGTCAAGAGCTGCTTCTCCTCAGACACAAATGCTTGGCCAAACGTTCATGTTTTGACATTATGAAAGGAAAAAAAGCTGCTGCTAAACACCTCTGGCAGTGGCTTTTTTCCCTTACAGCAAAAGAGTCAGGGAAGTAAAACTGCCTGATCCTTCTTTCCCCCTGAAATCATCTGTCGGAGGAGACATCAGATGATCAGTGAGTTTGGACGACTATAATGTGTATGGAAGACTTTAGAAAAGTATGTACAGTAGATTGTAAAAAAAGATGAGGAAATGGTTAAATAAGTTTACACTTAAATTAGAATTTCCACCAAAGCAAGTGATTACATAATGCTAAAATATGCCATCGGATGTTGTTGGATAATAGTATTACCACTTGGTCCCTGATTATTGGAGGCCACAATTTAAAGAGGTTGTCCACTACTTTAGCACTGATGACCTATCCTTAGAGTAGGTCATCATTGTCTGATTGGTCAGGATCCGACACCAGGCACCCCTGCCGATCAGGTGTTATCGGTGTCGCCACCCAGAAGTGCTCACTCGCGGAGCTGCTCCATCTTCTGGTTGTGGCCGAGGTAGGAGAACTACACATCTGCCTCCCATTCAAATCAATGGGAGAAGGGAGTGTAGTGCCCGGCGGCAGCCACTATCAGAAGATGGAGCAGCTTCGCAAGTGAGCACTTCTGGCCGGCGGCTGACACCAATGACAGCTGATCGGCGGAGGTGCCAGGTGTCGGACCCCTACTGATCAGACATTAATGATCTATCCTAAGGAATGGACAACCTCTTGAATTTGATCTGCACTGGGACGCCCAGAAATAGTTCTTATTTTAATATCAGAAGGCGGAATGTTAAGATACAGCCATTCTGACAGATTTTCAAAGTAAGTACACCATCCTCATCAGGTTCACGTCAGTTTAATAATGTAGTAGTAATGTAGTTTGCATTGTATGTAATGACCGATCCTCTTGCACAAGGTTCTAATCTTCTCTTGAGCTATGTTGAGTTTAGTAACCTATATCTCAGCTTTCTCTTTTCCCCTTTAGCCTGCGCTCTGGTCAGTCTATGGCAGATCAGATAGATACAGGTATTGTGTGGAGTCCTGTCAACCTCAGTCCTGAGCACCTGGGTCCTGGAGTGAGCGTGAAAATCACTGTGATCATTGATAACGTGAGAGATCCCCTGACTTTCACCTGTGATTGTGAGTTGGTCTTTACTCATTTGTCCAAAAAGCGTAATAGAATAATTGCAGAGCCATGATTGGCAAAAGACACTCAATCCTGTCAATCGAGATGTTTTATTTACTTTTTCGATCTATAAAGGATCACTGGTACTGTTATGCTAATTACCTCCTAATCTGTCTATTCAGAGCTCCAAATCCCCCAGTTACCTTTGCACAGCCATATAGTTAAATGATAAAATCCTGCCTATCTGCAGCTGCCAATAACTAACTACAGACAGATGGATGCAGCTTCCATCGTTCTCAATGATAAGTCCTTCTACTGTAAAGGCCTAAAGATATCTAGCGATGGCTGCGGGATTTTTCAGATTGTTAGAGAACGTGTCCATCTTTAATAAAGACATACCATCCTAAGGAGTTAATTGCCACAGGATTTTGAACCTATTTATCAAAATATCTTTGGGGCCTTTTAGGTCCCTCGCTATGTTGTGTTGATGGGTAGTACTTGAATTTCATTGTCAGTTAAAGGGGCTGTCCGGGCTTAACAAGTGATCACCTATCTGAAAGATAGGTGATAACTTATTGATCGGTGGGTGTCCACACTGATCGGCAGAACGGGAACTTTCGTCCCAGCAGTGCTCATGTGAATCATACTCTTGGATTTTCCACCAATCCCATAGGGAACGAATAAAGCAGCGGTCGGGCATATGACCTGCTACTCCATCTTGCATTAAGGATAAAATTCCCTTGATCTGCCGATCAATACAGGTACCAGCGATGGGACACGGACCGGTCAGCAAGTTATCATCTATCCCAGTGTTTCCCAAACTCCAGTCCTCATGGACCCCACAGGTCATGTTTTCAGGATTTCCTTAGTATTGCGCAAGTAGTGGAAGTATCATCAAGGCATCAGGAATTGTCTCACCTGTGCAACACTATGGAAATCCTGAAAACATGACCCGTGGGGTCCGTGAGGACTGGAGTTTGGGAAATACTGATCGATCCTGTGAATAGGACAGCTCCTTTAATGGCTTTCAACCCCTTTAATGGTATTCTTCTCATGAATACTTGAAGACAAAAGGGCAATGTATTAAAACTGGTGGAACATAAAACCAATGTGTCCTGTTCCCAGTGGGTGCTGTGACATTGGCTGCAGTGGTGACATGGCACCACAATCTGCAGATGCTGACCAGTTGCACCTTTACTATTTCGGAACGTCCGCTCTGATGGAGTAATGGCGAGTTGCAGCCAATCGGTGTCCGCTAATTGGCTGCAGTGGTCATGTCACATCACACACCAGGAACAGCAGTGCTGACCTAGCTGGAATGGTGCCCCTGCAGGAGAGGAGTATTCATTGCTTTTACTTTCTGTGGGGCACTGCATTTATTAAGCAAGGGTTGTCTTAGGAGAAAGCCACTGTCAGTGTTGATTGTCTGTCAGAACTTGAATGAATCGAATATGCCTGATATGCTTGTAGATTGTGAGCCTTCGCGGGCAGGGTCCTCTCCTCCTGTACCAGTTGTGACCTGTATTGTTTAAGATTATTGTACTTGTTTTTATTATGTATACCCCTCCTCACATGTAAATCGCCATGGAATAAATGGCGCTATAATAATAAATAATAATATTCTCTTTATATGGGCTGGTCAATAATTATTGCTGCGCAGAGAAAACTTAAAAGGGGTTACATCAGAGTTACTACTCTTCAGTCTCAGAACTGGTGTGAATCCCAAAGTTCCAATACTGAGATGCTATCCCTCTATTATTTGGGAATACTCCTTTCATGAAACCTTTTCTTCTCACAGGTTCCTCTACTGTAGATCTCCTCATTTACCAGACTCTCTGCTACACCACTGATGACCTGGAGGAGCTCGGTGTATCTGACTTTGTGCTCAAACTCTGTGGTCTGGAGGAGTTCCTGCAGAAGTAAGTCAATAATGCTGGGGTGCAGAATCTGTATATAATTCTACAGTATATGATTTTTTAAGCTTGTTCTTGCAAACGCAAAGGGTAACGCGGGTTCCCTTATTTAATAGACTTAAAGGAGAGTTCCAATCTTCTGTCTTTAGAAGGAGGTTGCGCTCCTGAAAATTGACAATTCGGCAGAGTGCCATGCCATACTGCTGGTCCCAACTGTTCGTTTTTCCATGCTGTTAGCACAGGCAGCTTTGCTTTTGCAGTATGGGAGAAGCGCAGGGGGGCTGAGACCCGGTACGCTTGAGAGTGGTGCTTGCAGGCTTTAAAGGGAAGCTGCCACCAGCTTTTAGCTACCGTATCTGATCAGGAGCAGCATAATGTAGAAAAAGAGACCCTGATTCCAGCAATGTGTCACTTAATTTACTGGGTGACACAATTAGAGCTTTTAGATGCATTAGGGCTCAGAAAGCTAACCCTGATTACACCACAGCTTTCTGTGTAAAATGTCTATTGACAGTGAGCTGCTTATCAGAGGAGGGGGTGTGGTCTGACCACTTCTCACGTGAGCACCAGTCCTGGCACTGATAATGTCCTGGTGATAAAACCTTTATTATATGGAAACAGCACACAGCCTATTGAGGGACACATCTCTGAAATCTGTGTCTCCGCCTGTACATTATGCTGTCCTCAGATTACAGAGCAAAAACCTGCTGACTGACAGATCCCCTTTAAAGCATAGAGTCTGCAAGTGCCAATCGCTCCTTGCCTAGTTGACTGGCCACTCTGAGGTTGCAGGGTGGCTAGTAATCTATTCCACGAGCTGTAAGCTCGTATTGTTCGGATTATAAGGCGCACTTTTGTCCCCCCAAATTTTGGGGGAAAGTGGGGGATGCGTCTTATAATCCGAATCTGTGTGCTGTGCTGTAGAGGAGGGAGGCGGCTCTAGAGTGGTGTCAGGGGGCTGGGGTGGGCTGGCTGTGGGCTGCAGAGAGAGCAGGAGGTCCTGTGCTCCCGCTCATTAGCCTCATGTAATATTCACTGCACCCGCTGTCCATCACCTCGGTGCTGAACCTGTGCTGAGTTGATTCACAGGGGAGCAGAGAAAATTACATTTGCCTGCATCTCCCCCCCTCCCCTCATGGATATGGCCCCCGGTCACTATACGCCCCCTGTGCTGCTGGCAGGCACATGATAAAATAACAAACACTTAGCTCACCTGATGATGGCTCCAGTGCTCACAGCTCCTCGGTTGCGCTTCCTGTGTCTGTCCTGACATCCGATCATGTGATCGGCACAGCACAGTGATGACATGACTATGCCCAGGTCACATGATCCGATGCCTGGGAAACAGGAAGCACAACCGAGGGGCGGTGAGCACGGAGCCATCATCGGAAGGTGAGTTAAGTGTTTGTTATTTTATCATGTGCCTGCCAGCAGCACGGGGGGGGGGGGGTTTGCCTGCCAGCAGCACAGGGGGGGAAGCGTGCGTCTCCCAGCAGCACGGGGGGGGGGGGAGCATGCGTCTGCCAGCAGCACGGGGGGGGGGGGGTGGCATGTGTCTGCCAGCAGCACAGGGGGGGAAGCATGTGTCTGCCAGCAGCACGGGGAGGGGGAAGCATGTGTCCGCCAGCAGCACGGGGGGGGGGGGGGAAGCATGTGTCTGCCAGCAGCACAGGAAGGGGGGAAGCATGTGTCTGACAGCAGCACAGGGGGGGAAGCATGTGTCTGCCAGCAGCACAGGGGGGGAAGCATGTGTCTGCCAGCAGCACGGGGGGGAAGCATGTGTCTGCCAGCAGCACGGGGGGGAATGTCCCTGCCAGCAGCACAAGGGGACATATTGTGACTAGGGGGGCATGTGCCTGCCAGCACAGGGGGGCATATAGTGACCCAGGGGGGCATGTGCCTGCCAGCAGTACAGAGGGGCATGTCCCTGCCAGCAGCACAAGAGGACATATAGTGACCCAGAGGGGGCATGTGTCTGCCAGCAGCACAGGGGGGCATATAGTGACCAGGGGGGCATGTGTCTGCCAGCAGCACAGGGGGGCATATAGTGACCAGAGGGGCATGTGCCTGACAGCAGCACAGGAGGGCATGTGCTAGCACAAGGATGGGGGTTATATAGATACCAGGATGAGGGACATAGGATTTGTAAGACGGACACTGGCATTATAAGACAGACCCCCATTTAACATAAAAAATTATTTCTTTCTCTTTTTCTTCACCAAATTTGAGGGTGGGTCTTATAATCAGGTGCATCTCATAAAGCGAAAAATACTTTTCTTTCATTTTAAACCATTTTCCAAACTTGATTCAATCCCTTGGAAGACCATTACTTCAGAGAAGAGTAAAGGTCATAAAGTAACTGTGTGTGTGTAGCAGATTGCTATATTTGGTACGTATTGGTCTATATTTGAACCTATTTCGGCTTTTGAATATGTGTAAAAGTGACACCACCCTTATATTGTCATGGCTGGTCGTCTCAGGATGCAGAAGGTGCTGCGATTAAGGGAACTGTTGCTGGTACCCTGCCCAGTTTCTGCACTAGATAAACTTCCACTGTAGATCGTACTGTGATATAGGTTTATTCTCTCATGTTCAGCTTCCTGTCTGGCTACATTGAATTTTTATTAAACGCATAAAAGGGTGTCTTCTTCATTCTGTACTTACTGTCTCACTAATTATGGGAGATAATAGTGTCGCCCTATGCACCATATTAGAATACATCCTAAACTGGTGCCACCCCTTAGTACTTGTTTAATTGCACACAAGTATATGTGGCTTTCAGAAATGGTGATTATGTCCACTATATTCATTGACTGACCAGAGTATATAGCTGCTAGAAAGACTTGTCTTGCTCTAGAGTAGCTGTCTAGATTTAAATGAGCCCTTTGTAATTCCTAATCTACCCTGTGGGGGAGCTGTGGGGAGATGGAACACTTACTGCCGGGTTTCCACATAGATTACAACAGCTCACTGAGAGTCCAGTGACAGGACACTTTTAAAGCAAATTATTGTCAAATCAGAGAACCACTTTAGCTGAATTTTATACAAGTCTGACAATTAAAAGTTTTGATAAAAAAAATCACTCAAAAAGAAAAAAATCAAGTAATCACTTTTTCTTGTTGTTTTTCTTTCCGGGTATCTGGTATTTAATGTTTTTGCTGAACTGGCATTATTATAGCCATGCGTTTGTCATTGCTCTAACAGGGATGCTGTCCTACCAACCATAAAGTCTGTTTAGATAAAAGATACCAGGAACTGCCTCCATAAATGAGCAGCTCGGACTCCTTCTTTTATATTATTTTTCTTTCCTGTTCAGATAATTAGATGTTTGTAGTTCAAATAAAAGATAGAAGAAGTATCTGGTCTTAAATATTGATCCTGAAATATAACAATACAGGAGAAGGTCAGGGAACACACGTATGACCCTGTTCTCCTAGCAGGGCTGTATTCAGATTCACTTTAAGAATCCCATTTCAGAATTAAGATTAAGAAATTCTGGATAGTGAGTAATGCACTTTCAGAACTGCATACTCAAGTGAAGAGTTGCCAAAAGAGCATTGTGTTTCATGGACATCCCGCTAATTTTAGTGCAAAAGTCTGCAGTCACTGTGTGTGGCTGCAGACTTGGGAATCCTCACAGCACGTGCTCTAAGAATTCCCTGTTGTCTGGAGCTGCCGATTACCATTTGACCGCAAGTATATAATATGCATACTTCTGGCCACATTCCGACTAGATGTGCACAGCCTCCCTCTATCACTTGTATTGAGCGAAGCTGGTCATGTCTAGTTGGAATGTGACTGGGAGAATGCAATTGCTGTCAAATGATCGCCCGCTTCAGACATTGTAAAATGAGTTACTGCAGACTTTCTTGCCAAACCTGGACAACTCCTGTAAGTTCATGAAGCAGATTATTTGGGATCAGTTTTTGGTTGGGGACCCTTCTAGCAAAAGAGAATTGGACATCTGTTGTAAAACTAACCAGCTTTGTTTAGGTTTTCTATCTTTGTGATCAGGAGCTCTGTTCTTTTTGTAGGATAAGTGATATTTTCTGGGTTTCACTTACAGGGAACAACCCCTAGGAAGTCATGAATACATCCAGCAATGTAGAAAGTTCGACACTGATGTCAAGCTTCAGCTGATGAAGAAAGTGACTGTGCGGGGAGATCTTGCAAGAACGGTAAAGCTGATGGATTTAAACAATTTTTTTTTTTATATATATAAAACATTCTAATCCCTGTATCAGTTAACACCCATTTACAACACGCAGATTGCCCACTGAGCTTTTACATTGGAACACATTTC
Source organism: Ranitomeya variabilis (assembly GCF_051348905.1). NCBI lineage: Eukaryota > Metazoa > Chordata > Amphibia > Anura > Dendrobatidae > Ranitomeya > Ranitomeya variabilis. The sequence continues at coordinate 207,921,180 of NC_135234.1, read as the reverse complement.
CAATTAAAGTGGTGGTTGCAGTGTGGGTGGAACTCGCATGTGGGGCATTTATGGCATGTCTTATCAGTATGTGCCAGATAAAAACACTCTTTCAACTTTGTTAAAAGCAAGTGTCATAGTATTTAAATTTGAAGGTAGACTTAAGTCCCAGAGAAAGGCAAAAACCCTATGAGACGGACACTAATGGCTCCATATTAGGGGAAAAATGTCTTCCTGACTCCACAAACGCCAGTGAGACTAGTTTCCTGGGTCAAAGCACCATAGCAGAATCTATTACCCATAACCTGTTATGTTTTTCAAAAAAGGCATCCAGACCCTCCTTGAGATTTAGTAGTGAATCACTCATTACAATTTACAACATCTTATGGCAGAGCGTTCCATAGTCTCACTGCTCTTACAGTAAAGAATCCGCATCTGTGATTATGATTAAACCTTCTTTCCTTGGCTGTAGAGGAGCCTCTCTTGTCACCGTCACATGCCTAGATGTAACAAGATCATTAGAAAGATGTCTGTGCTGTCCCCTCATATATTCGTACATTGTAATTAGATCCCCCTTAAACCTTAATTTTTCTAATAACCTATCTTGGTATTGCCATCCACCCATTCCCTAAATAACCTGTCGCTCTTCTGTGTACCAGCTCAAGTTCATCTATGTTCTTCTTATACACCAGAGCTCAAAACGTAAAAGAGATGGTGCCATATTGTTCTGCCGGACTCTAAATGGCCATATTGGACAGAAGCAAATCACTTTGAGTGTTTGTCGCTCATGCTTACATTTGAGCTTCCGATATAGGCAACGTGTTCTAAATGTGAAAAGCCCATCTTCATGTGACTTGTGCTTGCTGTGCAGGGCTGAGAGTCATTTTTATATTTGGTTGGGTCATGCCCTAAAGTGCTCCCCTTCTTGGTGGTGGAGCTGTTTCTGCATGACTCCAATGTACAAGATCTTATATAACATCAAATGCTCCTACAACTTTGAAAAAGTACGGGGCAGATGGTTGGAGGTGACAGATTTTGCATTTACATGTATTAGTGGGAAATATTGCTATTAAAGAGCAACTGTCATAAATCACTAGTAATCGTGAAAATCAGAAACTTTGTAATATATTAGAGAAATACGCTTCTGCCTCTTCTCAGACTGATCTTTGATTTTCAAAATTCTCCATTCATGGGTAAAATGTGTCTTCAGTGAATACAGATTTTCCCACTGCTGAGATAGGACATGACAGTTAGTGCTCATAAAATTCTATGGAGAACTGTAACTGTTATTTCAGGGGAACTTGCAACCCGTCTGTGTCTCTCTAGCTCCTCCCTTCTCCATAGAATTTTAAAGGCACCAACTGTCATCTATTATCGTAATGGGAAAATATAGATTCACTTACTGCAGATTTTACCCATGAATTCAGAGTGGAAGGTCAGTCCAGAGGAGAAAGATGCACATGTTGCTGAAAATATATATTACATGGTTGCTTATTTTCTTGTGACTATTCTTTTTTGAAATAAAATCTAAAACGACGGGTACTCTTTAAGTTTGGTTATTTGGACTTTGGGTGCTTCCCCTATGCCTGTTGTGAGGGATGGGTGTTGGTGAGGCTGATGGTTCAGTGTCAGTGGTTGTTTCTGTCATTAGTGTTCCGAATTCCCAGATTTCTGTACGTCCATGATTGTTGGCACATATGACTGTATTAATGACTTAGAATTCCTCCTGTCAAAAGATTTAGTTTACTGAATCGTTAGCTTTGGCGACCTCCAGAATTCCATGGTCGTTTATATGATGTGTTTGTAAATGAATCTCGGACACGTGTGAACAGTATAACGGTTGTTTTTTTTATATCTAAGCTGCATAAATCAAATTTTTTTTTTTTTTTTTTTAAATTAATATGGGTGCAGCAATCAGGCGTTAATTGAAACTCGTGTACGCAATAACCATTCTCCTCCTCCAGGCCAGTGATGTCCAGAGTCCATCTACTCTTAACCTTCATATTCACCTTCAGGAGAGACCTGTCAAACAGACCATCACCAGGTATGAGATATAAGGCATTGCAGTGCCCCTTCTACAAGAACCAGATAGATGTTTTCAATCATTTTTAGGCATATATGAAATATGATTTATATTTATGATTAATTTCATCCTAGGCTTATAAATCGGTGGTGACTGGTGTGTAGTCTTACCGTAGGGCTCTGCTTATTGTTTCCTTTGGTGTGAGAAGTTCCAGGTTTCCATCACAGGATCTGTCTATGCAGCTAATATGTTTTTTCCTTCTCAGACAGGCTCTGTCTCTGCTCTTTGACACATTCCAAAATGAGGTGGATGAATTTGTTGCATCCGAGGTTTGTACGTCTTCACTTTCTAGTAACACATCTTCATCCTTACTATTTTGTAAGATTTCTGAGGTACTGTACATAGAGACAGATCATTCCAAGTCCCTAATAATCCTGTTATATGTCTAGATGTTCATTGAAGATATTTGGAATGAAAGAAATAGGGAGAGACCGGTCAGTCTAGTCTGAGGCACGTCCCAGGTGGCTTCTCTCAACCCTGCTCCCCTAGTCCTCTGTGAAGAACCAAGTAGGAGTAATCCGCACCAAAAAATATATAAAAGTCAGTTTATATCAAGCCATTAAAAATAGGTTTGTGCATTAAAAAGAAAAAAGGGGTATCCAAAGTAGAAAGCTTACACGTTTTGGACATACAAGTACTTCTAGGTATTTTTTTGATGGTGGATTACCCCTACTGGATTAATCTCTACTTGTTTGTCGGGGATACCGGCCCCGACACATCAGAGTACCAGTGCTGTAATTATATTATATACAGTACATTGCCTTCGATTTTCGGTCAGCGGATGTTTTACAACCTTTTTCCCTAGTCATCCGGGACAGTTTCACTAAAAACGTACTGATAGGTTTATGTGGAACTTAGTGTGGGATCCCCAATGGAAGCAGTGTCCGATGTGAGGACAATCTCTATTACCCTGAAGAATAAGTTTGCACTTAATAATTCAATAAAATATCTAAAAATAAAATATCACTGCAATGTTAAAGGGGTTGTCCATTTTTGGGGACAATTTTTTTTAATTTAAATTCATGTATTTGGGCTAGAAATGATTTTTGCATTGGGTTTTATGATAAATGTTGCACCGTTCGGCTTTTACTGCCTCTTTGTTTTCCTGTACATGCAATTTCGATGTGGTCTGAGGTCATAAATCAGCTGAGAGCAGGTCAGAAAAGACAGATAAGAGTTTCAAACGCTCCAGTTAAGGTACCGTCACACTAAGCGATGCTGCAGCGATACAGACAACGATCCCGATCGCTGCAGCGTCGCTGGAGAGCTGTCACACAGACCACTCTCCAGCGACCAACGATGCCGAGGTCCCTGGGTAACCAGGGTAAACATCGGGTTGCTAAGCGCAGGGCCGCGCTTAGTAACCCGATGTTTACCCTGGTTACCAGTGTAAAATGTAAAAAAACAAACAGTACATACTCACCTTCGCGTCCCCCGGCGTCCGCTTCCTGCACTGACTGAGTGCCGGCCCTAACAGCAGAGCGGTGACGTCACCGCTGTGCTGTGCTTTCACTTTACGGCCGGCGCTCAGTCAGTGCAGGAAGCGGACGGCGGGGGACGCGAAGGTGAGTATGTACTGTTTGTTTTTTTACATTTTACACTGGTAACCAGGGTAAACATCGGGTTACTAAGCGCGGCCCTGCGCTTAGTAACCCGATATTTACCCTGGTTACCATTGTAAAACATCGCTGGTATCGTTGCTTTTGCTGTCAAACACAACGATACACGGCGATCTGACGACCAAATAAAGTTCTGAACTTTAATCAACGACCAGCGATATCACAGCAGGATCCTGATCGCTGCTGCGTGTCAAACACAACGCTATCCAGGACGCTGCAACGTCACGGATCGCTAGCGATATCGTTTAGTGTGACGGTACCTTAAGACTGTCAAAATGTTTTCATTCATTCTGTAGCCAGCAAATAAAACTGAAACACAAAGACTATGAAAGGGAAATGCTGCAATTTTATAAATCCCAATTGTAAAATTGATTTGTAGCCCCAAATATATGTTTTTAAATTAAAAAAAAAAAAAAAGAAATCCCCAATGGTGCAGAACCCTATTAACTCATACAAAACATATCTATATATATATATGAGGCATCGTGATTACTCACTAATCCCGCCCCCTGCACAGTAGCTTCGCCCCCCCACCACATCACCACACATAATCCTGCCCCCACCCCATTACCACACACAATCCTGCCCCCAGCACATTACCACACAATCCCGCCCCCACCACATTACCACACACAATCCCGCCCCCCCACCACATTACCACACACAATCCCGCTTCCACCATATTACCACACACAATCCCACACCCCCACCACATTACCACAAATAATCCCGCTCCCACCACATTCACACATAATCCCGCCCCCCACCACATTACCACACACAATCCCGCCCCCACCACATTACCACACACAATCTCGCCCCCCCACCACATTACCACACATAATCCTGCCCCCCACCACATTACCACACACAATCCCGCCCCCCCACCACATTACCACATTACCACACATAATCCTGCCCCCCACCACATTACCACACACAATCCCGCCCCCCCACCACATTACCACACACAATCCCGCCCCCCCACCACATTACCACACACAATCCCGCTCCCCCACCACATTACCACACATAATCCCGCCCCCCACCACATTACCACACATAATCCCGCCCCTCACCACATTACCACACACAATCCTGCCCCCACCACATTACCACACATAATCCCGCCCCCCACCACATTACCACACATAATCCCGCCCCCCACCACATTACCACACATAATCCTGCCACCACCACATTACCACACACAATCCTGCCCCCCACCACATTACCACACATAATCCCGCCCCCCCACATTACCACACGAGGCTCCGTCCCTGCACATTACCACACAAGGCTCCGTCCCCACACATTACCAAACAATGCTCCGTCCCCCCACATTACCACACGAAGCTCTGTCCCCACACATTACCACACGAGGCTCTGTCTTCACACATTACCACACGAGGCTCTGTCTTCACACATTACCACACGAGGCTCCGTCCCCACACATTACCACACGAGGCTCCGTCCCCACACATTACCACACGAGGCTCCGTCCCCACACATTACCACACGAGGCTCCGTCCTCACACATTACCACACGAGGCTCTGTCCCCACACATTACCACACGAGGCTCTGTCTTCACACATTACCACACGAGGCTCTGTCTTCACACATTACCACACGAGGCTCTGTCTTCACACATTACCACACGAGGCTCTCCGTCCTCACACATTACCACACGAGGCTCCGTCCCCACACATTACCACACGAGGCTCCGTCCTCACACATTAACACACGAATCCAGTTTGCTTTTGATTTTACACTGTGAATAAAATGTATTAGTATTATTCTGATTTTTAATTATTATTATTGTTGTTAATAACTTCATTTTAAGTTAATTTACCACCTTCGTAAGCGCTATTGAATGTTGTCATTATTTACTTTAGTTTAATCACTAGCAGCGTTAATTAGATAGCAATGAGCATGCCGAGCGTTAGCTGGCTGGAAACCGCTAGTATGATTAATAAAAGGCTACCTAGAAATGTTGCAATGTCTGGATCACCACATCATGGACGCAGAACTTATGCCAATTCTTCAGTACTGTAACTTTGGTCGTACTTTCCATTATTTTCTCCCTTTTTTTACTTTATAGTCTGATTACCATTTACGAGCTGAAAGAGTGGTACAGTCTGTGAAAGCTATCTGCAATGCTTTAGCCTCTGTGGAGACCCCGGAAATTAGCATTGCCCTCAATCAGCTTCCTCCTTGCCCATCCAGAGTCCAGATCAAAACCAATAAGGTACAGAATACTAAACCTGAAGTAAAACATGTTGTTAAGGTCGGTTACGGGTGCAGGAGATGTACGTGCTTGATCTACCATATTTTCTTTATCCATAGCTTTCATTTCTATAGGGATTTATTTAAAGCGTTTTCCACCAAAAAAAAGGTTAATTTTAATCAGTAGATCTTGAAATAATAATAACTTCCACAATTGGATGTGTTTAAATATAATATTCCTGTGCTGAGATAATCTTATAAATGTGCTCCTGCTGTGCACTGTGTAATGGCTGTGTCTGACCGTCCAGGAACATGGTCTGATCATACCACAGCTCCTGGGCAGGGGAGCAAGCAAAAGAGAGTATAAAGACATTATAGCATGCGATCCAGCTGATTCTTTGTGTCAGGTAAAACATTTCCCTGCCTGTTTTTAAACAAGGTTTTCCTTCAAAGAAAGAATTATTTGTGATCCTGTGCTTTAATGTCGGTATAATTTTTTTTGCTTCTTTCCCCCCTGCCCAGGAGCTGTGGTATGATCAGACCATGTCCCTGTAAGGTCAGACACGGCCATTACACAGTACACAGCATTTATAAGATTATCTCCGCACAGGAACATTCCATTTAAACACATTCAGTTGTGGAACTTATTATTATTCCAAGATCTATTGATTAAAATGAACTTTTGTTTGGGGGAAAGCCACTTTAAATTCAAGATCTGTTCAGCATTAGAGATTTTGTAATGGAGAATCTCCTGTGGTTGTAGCCAGACCATGACCTATGTTATTTTACTAATTCAGGTAACAGACCATATTCAGTATAGTTCCTCAGCTAGGAACTTGCTGGCATAATTGATTACTAATTGTATTGTTATTTTTATCGTGGTTGCTTAATAAAAGTATTTTTATATTTGATCGTTTTTTTTCCCTTTTTGCAGGACCCCAACTTTCTGGCCAAAAAAGAGAACAGAGGTAATAAGTCTATGCTATGCTATTGTCCACTTGTAGCAGTTAAACAGGCCCAATTGTCACTCATGTGTGTAGTAGCCTAAACAATAGGAATATCAACAATGTTTTAAAGGGCTTGAATTGAAATGAAAAAATGTCTGCATTCTAACACATAGGGCTCTGTTCACATCTGTGTTGTGGTTTTCCCTATAAGTACCTAGTTTGTCTTCTAACTGCACCAGATGCAAAGGATCCCATCGACTTATAAGGGTCTGCTGAAGTATCCATCCTTTCGCAGACCACATAGCCTGTGGCACAGATGGGAACTTTATCTTACATGTTATTCATCCCATCATTCTAATAACCAGATGAGAATTAGATCTTTGTCAAATCTGATAGTGTAGAGTGTAGGTGTTCCTCTCAGAACTTGTCCCTTGGGTTGACGTCTCTTGATCAGATGACCCACCTTCTTCTTAGCCTATCCATGGCTTATAGGCTGCAGTGCTAGGGTTTGGGATTTATGTTCAACCAAGGGAATCACCTTTGTAGAGTTTGTATGTTCTTCTTCCTATGTTTTTCCATGGAGTACGTCTTTAACCACTTAACCATCTATGACCACCAGGGAAGCATGCCTTTACCACTGCATTACCATAGAACACCAAGGGGAAGTCAATATTAGTGTGAATTTGTTTCATATTTTTCTGTTGCCAAACCTAGGATGCAACTTTTAGTCTGAAAAATATGGAGTTATCCTTAAGGGATTCAGTCACTAGGCTTTTGCTATGTAAGAGCACTATAATGTGGATGCAGAAAACCATTTTAAGCAGACCACCCCTTGCGGAGGAAACCATCTCTTCGGCCTGGTACTATTTTACACAACATGTTGTCTCGACCTGTATTTTAATTTAAAGTATATAATTAAAGTTCAAGAAGTGATTGTTAGAGGTTATTGTTAAGCAAAGCTATAATTATTATCATGCAGTTCTCCATTATTCTATCAGAAATGATGGACAGTAATTATTTAACTTTTCCATACTAACCTCTTTGATGAAGAAATCCCTGTAAACCATTTCTTTGAAACTGCATGCCTCGTATATATAGTTATCTTAAGCATCACAGACTTGTTTTACGTAAGTTAAGTTTATTGCTGTGTCAGTCTTGTTTGGTGTACACTATAAATTGCTATCTGACTCTACTATTAATTTTAATGTGTTTACCCAATAAGACTCATGCATCAAAGTGACCAGCATATCATGAGAGCAATCACTATTCTAAAAGTACAGGGTGGGCCATTTATATGGATACACCTAAATAAAATGGGAATAATCGGTGATATCAACTTCCTGTTTGTGGCACATTAGTATATGGGAGATGGGAAACTTTTCAAGATGGGTGGTGACCATGGCGGCCATTTTGAAGTCAGCCATTTTGGATCCAACTTTATTTTTTCCAATGGGAAGAGGGTCATGTGACACATCAAACTTATTGAGAATTTCACAAGAAAAAACAATGGTGTGCTTGGTTGTAACGTAACTTTATTCTTTCATGAGTTTACAAGTTTATGACCACTTATAAAATGTGTTCAAAGTGCTGCCCATTGTGTTGGATTGTCAATGCAACCCTCTTCTCCCACTCTTGACACACTGATAGCAACACTGCAGAAGAAATGCTAGCACATGCTTCCAGTATCCGTTGTTTCAGATGCTGCACATCTCGTATTTTCACAGCATAGACAATTGCCTTCAGGTGACCCCAAAGAAAAAAGTCTAAGGGGGTCAGATCGGGAGACCTTGGTTGTCATTCAACTGGCCCACGATGACCATTCCACTTTCCAGGTTCATGCAGGAATGCTCGGACCTGACGCCCATAATGTGGTGGTGCGCTGCCCAGCGCCACCTACTCCTATTTGACTGACAGTGTCTATGCAGTGTGACATCAGGCAAAGGATCCATCAGTCAAGCAGGAGGAGGGTGCCTTGCAAGGAATAGAGTTGGTGTGACACAGGCTTCAGATCTAGCTAGCTCCTTCAGACTCATTTGCATATCAGTTCAGACACTGATTTCTCAGGAACGGACTGGCCATGTAAAGGTATTGCTTGTCTGGTCTTTGAAATACCGTAGTGATATGTGCATACATGAATAGTTTGGTCTATGAAATCTTGCTTCCAGATTCCCTTTTAAAAACAGAATAAAGACTGCATTCTGCTGGTGTAATCCCAGGGAACTTTTATGGCATTTGTATTTTGCCCAGCCACGTGAGTTTATTATCATACTACCTACAAAGTAAACAATACTCATTAGTAAGACTCAATAAGAAAATAATCCTGGACATCATCAAGCAATTACATGTAGAGAAAACTCCGATTAGGCATATTTCCTACAAGGACACAGAGTTATGAATCTCCAAATATGAAAAAATATACATTTTATTAATACAAAATTTAAAAATGCCAATAAGGAGTGATGGTTAAATGAAACAAAGGAGTAAAATATCAAACTACTTTTTATAGTATTATATTTTACTCTTTTGTTTTTTTTACTTATCATTCTTATTGGAGTTTATGTTTTTAAATTTTGTATTAATAAAATGTATAAATTTTTATATTTGGAAATTCATGATTGTCTCTTTGTAGGAAATATACTGATTGGCTAAAATGACTAAAAAGTAATTCCCTATTATGCAGTCTGTATACGACTGTATAATGGTCAGATCTATATGATTTGTGTGAAGCCTGATTAATGATTCTAAAAATAACCCACGGGAAGACAAAGATGGAAGAAGACCCCTCTGCAAGAAGACTCTTAGCAGTCCAACAGCTCATCATAAATGTCATAGTCAAAATTTTTAAAATCCATAAAGACATCTCTGGAGAGGAGACATATCATCCTCACATTGAACATATGGGATTAATTATCACTGGTGAAGTGCTCTAGAGCTATCAATTCAACCTCATTGAAGTAGGACCTCCTGCCATTAACAGGTAATTACAACAAGGCATCTGCTGAGAACCAGCCCCCGAGTCTGGGATTCATATATTCAGAGACAGAGAAGTACAGGGGCTTCCTCTGTTCAAAGGAATTATCTTAGACACTTTGGAAACAGTGGTCAGTGATGAATATTGGAGTTTGCATTGATCCAATATTTTTGGGTGATATATATTTGGCGTTGTAGCAAAGGGACAAACATAACGAATTCACTCACATCACCATAAGGCCGGCCGAACACCTCCAACTTAATATAAAGAAGATGGATGATGCTATCCATGCCATGTTTCATCTCTGTAGAAAGATAAAATCATAATAGGCAACTTGACAACAATATCTTCCACCTGGGACCTCCAGGGGTGAAGATATCCTGGAAGTTGCAGATCTCATAATCTTCGCAAGACCCAGCACCTCCCACAACCAGCCCCCCATATGATCTCACCAAGGGGAGGTATGTGGGCGTAACCTTGATTTAATAAAAACCAGAGTTTGGGTTTTGTCATTTGTCAGTTCTGGAAGACATAGCTTGCTGTGGTTCTGTCCATTGCTCCACGGAGTCCTTCCCTCCACTAAGCTCTGAGCCATTTCTGTAGCATAGTTTTAACACTTTTCTTTTATGTGATTGTATATTCTGTACTGTTTTGTTCCCATATTCTAACCTCTCTGTATATTTTATCATGTGTTGGAATCGGAATTGTATATACCATACACTCACTGTGCGTTCCCCAATAACTGGCCTATTAGGGAAAACAGACGCTGCCTCGTCCATCACTTGTCAGTCAATTGTGTAATTGTCCTGCCGATTAGAGGCAGCAGAGTTGCATCTCCTGACAATAAAGTACAATTCTACTTGCTTTGGAAGCAGTAGTGGGTCCTCGTACCTTTTGGACTCCTGTCCCCCTTACCTTTTGTACCAATGATATGTCCGCCTCTGCAATAACCACTGTAATAGTTCAGTTAAAGATAATTTTTTTACAACACAGTGGAAATTTTTCAGATGTGTCATCAGATAGGATCAGCTTCTTACGCTGGCATGGAGAAATGGAGACGGCACACTGGGCAATGTACCTGCTGCAGGGAATAAAATCAGAGAAAAATTGGCCTCTTCTGGCCTGGTGACAAGTCTCCTTTTAAAAAAAATGATAATAACATATTAAAGTTTATCTTAAAGTTTTGCATTGTGCGTGTGAATTATGGAAAATGCACTTTTTTTTACAGAAAAAGTGGTGGAGAGTCTTACAGCTGCCATCCTGGATCTGGTTCATCTGTATTGCAGCACGTTCAATGCTGATTTCCAGACGGCACTTCATGCTGAACGCAAACTAAGTATGACCCAAGCGTCCTCGCTCCTTACAAGCCCACTAGCCTTCACGGTGTATGCAGCGCATCGCATCCCCATTTCTTGGGCCACCAGGTGAGATACACGCAATGGCTGATCAAATTTGTGGTTCGGCTACACAAGTTATAAGACATTTTCAGCAACAGGTAGAATCAGCAGGTAATGAACTAGATGGAGTATACTGTCCTTACAGGGGTCGTCTTTCCGGGGGAATCTCATGCCATGGGTGAAATGTATAAAAGATATGGAAAAATACGAATATTCTGCTGCATAACTATAAGGGTGCAAGGATTGTCTACATTTGTGGTCCTTACCACTTGTAAAAATAGATGATAACTGTGGCCTAGTACATAGTTTCCATCAGGGTACCGAATTTCAATCTGCGCCTCTGTATTACTAGTTGCACTAAGGTTTTTTTTTGTTTTTGACAACAATCTTCTTTTTTTTTTATCTGGCCTGACCACATACTTATAATAAGAATTAGAAGTGTAGGGCCATCTCAAAATTATATACATGCATACAATTATGTATTATGGCTATGAAAATGGTGGTAAAACATTAGTGTAACGTCTTTTAATTTCTGGAGATATATATTAATAATAATTTGTATTATTATTGTTTTCATTTTTTTTTGCTTTTTTTGTTTTCATTTAGCTGAGATTTTTTCACTACCTTATTATTATTAAATCCTACAAATCAGTCTGCTATTTTATATGCACATGCAGTTTGTGATCCCATGTAAAGGAGGAGTGCAATGCGAACGAGCTGCCTGCACACAACACGGGGAGCTGACATTGTAAATTCAGACCCTGTAATGCATCATTTGACTTTGGGCCACTGACCGCAGGGGGTTGATGAAGATAGTAGATGTTACCAGTCCCTCCCCTCTTGCTCGGCCTTTCTGTCTCCTGATCATGAGTGCCATGGGATGAATAGTTAGCAGTTAATTCAGCCGCTCCCCCTGCTCACAGCTGTGCTGGAATTCTCTGCTCTTGTCCCATAGCTTCCTCATTCTCAGCCTCTCCCTCCTCTCCGCTTCCACCCCCTCCCTGCTCACTGCAGTGACAGATGGTCAGTTTCAGGCTTTGCTCTTCTTGTCCTAGGCAAGAAGTGGGTGGAGGGGATCCCCTTTGTTTAAAGGTGCTTTTCATTCTTTCTGTTATGCCATGGGAAGAGGAGGAGATTAGAGGAGGTGTAGAAATAGGGGAGAGCATGACCTTTGGTATTTTTCTCTCCACCCTCACCCCTCCCTTAATAAATCTGTTACAACTCGCCCTGTGAATTTCTTTGGAAAGGGTGGAGATGGAGGCTGCAGCTGGGCACTGGCTCCACTTGTTCCTGTACCATCGCTCACGTGCCCCCTCTTCCCTCCTCTCTAATCTGTTTATATTTATTCCCATGGTCTCCTCCCCCATGCCTCAGTTATACCAGGTTCCTGACATCGTTCTCATAGTTTTTTTTGCCTATTTTTATTTGCATACAAACCTTCCGGTTTGTCTCGCTTGTCTACTTTCTCGCTTTGCTTTTCTATTTTGTCTTCCCACACTTTCCACAACTATTCTATAAATTGCTTGCACATACACAGCGTAGCTTAGAGAGTCAAGGAATGTCCAAGTTGATGTAGAGCTTCGTGCAGACTTTAATAGTACACGTAATGTAACACTGAAAGGTTAAATAAAAAGATGACCTATCAGCAGATGTCTAACATCGGGCACCCCTGCTGGTCAGCTGATATCTGCTTCATATACCAGGTCCCCCTCTTTGCATGGTGACCCCTCTTATTAACGAACTAATGAGTATTGCTGTTTATCTCCAGAACAGATTTCGGCTTAACAGTGGTGGGGGTGCCGGGCGTTAGACCCCTACTGATCTCATATTGATCTCCTAAGAATTGGTCATCAATTGTTTAGTCCTGGACAAAAGTTTCCAATTGTATAGCCAAAGAAGATATAGAGGAGTAAAGAGGATAATGCTAGGTTTCACATTGGCCAACAATTTGAGTGATACAGTAAAATAGCTAAAAAGAGTGTATAAATGGCATTAGCATCCGGACCTTGATGTCTAAGAGGACCTGGTATTATAACGGTTATGTAGGTGGAGGGCCCTGTTACGTAGCTACTAGTTACACCTCTGAAATGATGAGTTACCATGGACAGCCTTTCAATGGCTTTTAGAATAAAGATTAGTCTTCAAACAGAACACTTTTTTCATTTATCATTGCCTATTTACCATGTGCAGCATTTGTAAGTTATGTGAAAAAATGTCCAGGGTCCACTATTAAAAAGCTGTCTAACTGGACATTTTATTTGAACCAATTCCGTAGCTGAATCCTTTTTAGGACATGGCCTTTGCACGTAATGGACTTTCTTGGTTGCCAGAAAGCCTTTTTTACAGCAATTGAACCTCTGTTTTTGAAGTTCTTGATGATCTGATAAATGGTTGATTTAAAGACAATCTTACAAATGGCAATGTCCTTGCCTGTAAATCTATTTTCATTAACCGCAATGATGACTGCACATGTTTTCTTGAGTTATCATGGTAATAGAAGAAAATAATGATTTCAATCACCACCCCCTATTATAGAGACAAGGCTGCTCTTATAATTCAATCGACATGACAACGTTACATAGTTACATAGTTACATAGTTATTAAGGTTGAAGGAAGACTTTAAGTCCATCTAGTTCAACCCATAGCCTAGCATGCCCTAACATGTTGATCCAGGGGAAGGCAAAAAAACTCCATGTGGTAAGAGTAAGCTCCATCATGGGGAAAAAAATTCCTTCCCGACCCCACATACGGCAATCAGACTAGTTCCCTGGATCAACGCCTTATCAAGGAATCTAATATATATACCCTGTAATATTATTCTTTTCCAGAAAGGTATCCAGTCCCCTCTTAAATTGAAGCAATGAGTCACTCATTACAACATCATATGGCAGAGAGTTCCATAGTCTCACTGCTCTTACAGTAAAGAATCCGCGTCTGTTATTATGCTTAAACCTTTTTTCCTCCAGACGTAGAGGATGCCCCCTTGTCCCTGTCACCGGTCTATGATTAAAAAGATCAGCAGAAAGGTCTTTGTACTGTCCCCTCATATATTTATACATTAACATAAGATCACCCCTTAGTCTTCGTTTTTCCAAACTAAATAGCCCCAAGTTTAATAACCTATCTTGGTATTGCAGACCCCCCAGTCCTCTAATAACCTTGGTTGCTCTTCTCTGCACCCGCTCCAGTTCAGCTATGTCTTTCTTATACACCGGAGACCAGAACTGTGCACAGTATTCTAAGTGTGGTCGAACTAGTGACTTGTATAGAGGTAAAATTATGTTCTCCTCATGAGCATCTATGCCTCTTTTAATGCATCCCATTATTTTATTTGCCTTTGTAGCAGCTGCCTGACACTGGCCACTGAATATGAGTTTGTCATCCACCCATACACCCAGGTCTTTTTCATTGACTGTTTTGCCCAGAGTTTTAGAATTAAGCACATAGTTATACATCTTATTACTTCTACCCAAGTGCATGACCTTACATTTATCCCCATTACAGCTCATTTGCCATTTATCAGCCCAAGCTTCTAGCTTACATAAATCAGCCTGTAATATAAAATTGTCCTCCCCTGTATTGATTACCCTGCAGAGTTTAGTGTCATCTGCAAATATTGAAATTCTACTCTGAATGCCCCCTACAAGGTCATTAATAAATATGTTAAAAAGAAGAGGGCCCAATACTGACCCCTGTGGTACCCCATTACTAACGTGGTATTAGCTACCTTGTCTTCATTAACACTTTCTCCTGAGCTAACGAGAAAATCACTGCAACGATATAAGCTGATAATTTTGTGGCAGAGTTTAAATTCAGCGGAAATAGGGTTATTGAGATGAAGTTAATTTTCACGACAAGTTACGACTTTGTAAATTTTTTGCAATTCATCTGATCTATCCTGATAACATTTGGTCTAATGATGGATGAGGCAGCACGTAAAATGTGTGTCGGGTGCTGGACAGTGTGTTATTTGGTTTATGGTTGTCCTGGACTTTGCTTTGAAGGTCAATAGGCTTATGGGTTGTGTTTGCATTTACCATATTTATGAATTTACTTTTGGATTTATATATGTAGTTTATAAATTTAGATTATTTATGCTGATTTATTGTGCTTAAATTGACCCTGTTGCTTTGATCTATACTTGTTACCTTCATATAATTTATTACTTCACCTTTATTCATTGTGCTGATTGTTTTTAACCTGTGTTCTGCAAACTATTTTCCAAACTCTTCTTCTACTTTTAAATGAGGTATTCTTACAATTTTTTTTTATTCAACAAAAAATGTATACTAGGGTTTTATTAGTGTAGTATAATTATGTAGGGTTTCATTATCTTTTCTTGAGACTCTTGGTGCTTTCTATTACTAGTATGTTGCTACAGTAATGAGGCTTTTTGATTTTTTTTTTTTTTTTGTCATTACTCACTCTTGATAACAATACATAGTTAATGCCAATTGCCATAAAATCTAAAGCAGCACACTTTGTGAAAACCAAAACTTCTGTCAGTCTCAAGAAGGCTTTTGTCTTTGACTGTTCACATATATAATCACTGTTGGGGTATATAACATGTGCAGCAACTGTATACTATTAGTTCTCTGTAACATTTAATGTTCTAGACATGCACAACTTAGGCTTTGAATTCTCACAACTACATGAAAAATTATGAATCCAAGCCATAAAAAATCTAGGATGTCTAATAAGACTTTTACACTGTATTATGTGAGTGAAAATGATGTAGAAAATATGGAACTTGTGCATTAAGACTTTATATATTGTACAACAACCGATCCCATAAATGTTCACCATATAAAACCCAATGTACATACCCAGGTCAAATATGCAATCAATGAAATATCATGGCTAACTGTTACCTTGTAATAGTGGTCCTCGTGGCGTCCCCTCACCCCGACGCACGTTTCGCCACCTGCTTCTTCCAGGGGCGCCCTTTCTTTCATTGATTGCATATTTCAACTGGGTATGTACATTGGGTTTTATATGGTGACATTGATTTCACTTATTCCATTTATTCTTTGTGTTCCTAGTCACCTTGCTTAGGGACATAGAATTCTTACTTTGGCAATCTGGTTTATACCTTATCACTTATGCACTTTGTGCAACCATGAGCTTTTCATTGGTTCTGGAGGTTTTTTTTACTGGTTACTCCTACAGCAATGCCGGCATAAGAATTATTAATAAGTCATTATACAATTTTTGGATTATACGTATAATTAGGTCTCTTTCTATTTATTTCGGCATTTGATGAATACTTTATTGTAGTAGAGTTTACAATTCCCTGTAACATATTTTTCTATTGGTGTTCTCTGGTGTCCCTACAGCATTTTGCTTTTTTATATGTATTTTAAATGATGATTAATAAAACGTTGATTTTTACCTTTATTGTTGGGATCTCTTCTTTTTCCTATATATAATATTTATGGGATCGGTTGTTGTATTTATGTGAAGTGCCCTGGGTACAATTGGACACATGTTGATTTGACTTTATATATTGTGACAACTGCTTAATTATTTTGCTGTGCACTTAATGTCCTGGGAATTTTACAAATGATGGTAAATTTGGCAAGAGGAACACAAAGTCCTAATGTTTGTAAGCTCTCTACTTCCAGTTATGAAGATTTCTATGTATCCTGCTCTCTGAGTCATGGAGGGAAGGAACTGTGCAGTCCCCTACAAACACGGAAGATTCATGTATATAAGTACCTGTTTCATCTCATCGTTTGGGACCAGATGTAAGCACTTAGAATTTTCTTTAAATTGCAAATGTTTTCATTATCCTGCCATCTCTGACAAGGACAAACAGAAATTACAAAATGGTTGTCATGCTGTAAGATACATTATTGTGTAATGTGTCTATAGCTGTATATTAGTATTCAATGTATATATTGATAGTTGTGTACCTGAAAAGTTGTAGGGCCAAATACCATTGCTGAATTCATTGTGTGGTTATGCCACCTTTTTCACCATTTACCCTACTGATGTGATAAGGACGGAAAGTCCACTGTGAAAGTTTGTGCTTTTATTCTTAAAGGGAATCTGTCAGGAAGATCAATCCTCCCAAGTCGTCTATATGGGCATGTAGGTCATAGGAAATTGAATAAAATAATACTTTGATATATGTGATCTAATGTCTTTATACAGAGAATTCCACATTTTTATTAACATGTAAATTGATTGTTAAAAGCTATGGGCCAGATATAGATCTCCCCCGAAAATCTGTCTCTAGAGCTTATTTTAAATGAAAGGGGGCATTACTAGTGTGGGACATGTAATGACTGACAAAAAAAAAACAAAAAAAGGAACAGCATCCAGTCCAGGTGATGAAGGCAATAGAACAATCTTTATTCCACCATGATCACCTGAACTGGATGCTGTTCCTTTTTTGTTTTTTGGATTTTCACATTTCCAATTGGGTCATTGGATTTGGAGCGGGCATCCTGGTATTGATGTGCTGTCAGCTACCTTCTTTTATTATGTAATGACTGACAGTCTGATTTCTTGATCAACATGTTCACGCTGGTAATTTCCCCTTTCATTTAAAATGCGCTCTGGAGGCAGATTTTTGGTGAGATCTATATCCAGCCTATAGATCCTAACAGCTTATTTACATATAAAGAAAGCCATCTTATTCTTGGGAGTAAGACATAAGATCGCAGATATCATTTTATTCAACTTTCTGTGATCTACATGCCCATGGCTTGTATGGACAAGGTGATCCTACTGGCAGAAGGAAATGGAAATGCAAAATATGCTGTCACATATACATTCTTATAAGTAAACACATAGTTTTACCCATTTTACTAGGGTGCAAAGACACAATCGTAAGTCAGCGTAGATATACACTCACCGGCCACTTTATTAGGTACACCTGTCCAACTTCTTGTTAACACTTAATTTCTAATCAGCCAATCACATGGCGGCAACTCAGTGCATTTAGGCATGTAGACATGGTCAAGACAATCTCCTGCAGTTCAAACCGAGCATCAGTATGGGGAAGAAAGGTGATTTGAGTGCCTTTGAACGTGGCATGGTTGTTGGTGCCAGAAGGGCTGGTCTGAGTATTTCAGAAACTGCTGATCTACTGGGATTTTCACGCACAACCATCTCTAGGGTTTACAGAGAATGGTCCGAAAAAGAAAAAAAATCCAGTGAGCGGCAGTTCTGTGGGCGGAAATGCCTTGTTGATGCCAGAGGTCAGAGGAGAATGGGCAGACTGGTTCGAGCTGATAGAAAGGCAACAGTGACTCAAATCGCCACCCGTTACAACCAAGGTAGGCCTAAGAGCATCTCTGAACGCACAGTGCGTCGAACTTTGAGGCAGATGGGCTACAGCAGCAGAAGACCACACCGGGTACCACTCCTTTCAGCTAAGAACAGGAAACTGAGGCTACAATTTGTACAAGCTCATCGAAATTGGACAGTAGAAGATTGGAAAAACGTTGCTTGGTCTGATGAGTCTCGATTTCTGCTGCGACATTCGGATGGTAGGGTCAGAATTTGGCGTAAACAACATGAAAGCATGGATCCATCCTGCCTTGTATGGAGCATCTTTGGGATGTGCAGCCGACAAATCTGCGGCAACTGTGTGATGCCATCATGTCAATATGGACCAAAATCTCTGAGGAATGCTTCCAGCACCTTGTTGAATCTATGCCACGAAGAATTGAGGCAGTTCTGAAGGCAAAAGGGGGTCCAACCCGTTACTAGCATGGTGTACCTAATAAAGTGGCCGGTGAGTGTATATTATGCTTAAAGCTGTGCTCAAACATCATCGCCAAATCTGAATTTCTGAACAATGCAAAGCACAGTTTGTTCTGGCGATTCTTGCTTTCCTGAGAGTTGTACAGCAGTCAGCATATCTAATATAATTTCTTCTAGGGTTCCTCAGTTTGACAACTCATTATTTTTCATGCATACTAGAAATACATAGACCTGACTTGCTGAGCTTTATTAAACTGTACTGCGTGCGCTGATTGTAATCTTGTCCTGTTGAAGTGCCTGGGCTGCACCTTTGTTTTCTGCACCCCACAGGGTCTTAAATCTCAGCTGTGCTCCCAAAATAGCTGTCAGGATTTGACTCTGTCCATGCCCTATTCCCTCCCTGTCCTGTGAGAAGCAACCGAAAGCATATGGAAAACAGATAAAATTAGACAGAGCCCAATGGCCTCCTAGCAGCTCTGTGAGACAGGCCGAGAAGACAAGGAGACAGGAAAAGACAGAGAAACAGGGATTAAAAGCAGAGATTCGGCGGACAAGAATCGTTTATGTAAAATCCCACAGGATATAAAGTCCGGATTAGTTATCTCTTATAGGAGACAGAAGTAACCGGTATCACAATCTGAGGTTCTGCGTGGCTGCTGAGAACTCTTGGCTTCCTCATCATAACCAAGAACAGTCCCTAATTTCAAACTTTTTTTGAGCTGGACCTGATGTAACCTTGCGATTGAGTTAAAGGGTCACAAGATATGGGAATTCCCAGTGCCTCCCACGGCTTTTGGATCTGATTGCTAACAAGTTTAACCCTACTGGGCCTGGCACTGGGAGGGCAGCCAGTCAGCAGGAAGGTAATGGCACAGTGTGCAGTAATTGAGCGTCTGGAATAAATTGGGAAATTATGGGTGCACATATGTTCGTGCAGAGATCTGGAGCGCTTTGGAAAAGTACTTTACTAGTAGTAGAGGGCACGGTGAATCAGCTTAATGACTTATCAGGCTTTCTTGTTCGTCTGGTATTTCATAATTGTTTAGTGAACACAGACTTTATTTTCATCCATTGCTTTGTCTATAACCATTTTGCTTTGGTATTTGACTTTAGTTGAGGAGTAGATAAAATATTCTTCTGTTCTTCTACTTGTCTAGTTGTGGCAATCACAAAGCCCTTTGTTTGAAGAATATAGGAAGACGTGCACTAGACATAATATCAATGTCCTTGCATAAGTACGTAGTTTAGTATTTGCAGAGGCAACATGTGAGGATTAGGATGACAGCTGTGTGTCTGTTTTTATTCTTTTTAATTACATTTTTTCAATGTATTTCCCTAAAGGACAGAAAATACATTTGGGGGACTGGATATTTTCCTTATAACTTGAGTTTCTCCGGGATTATGAGGCTTTGTGTGATCATAAACCATAACATAATCTGCCTATTATTTTGGATGCTGGATGATTCCTATTTGTCAGTAGCGCACCCCACCCATAATGCTGTAAACAAAAATTAAAAAAGGCTTCTAATGACAAGTGTGCAAAGATTTAGTGTGGCTTAAGGGATCAATGCATATTGTTCACCATCTACAGTAGTGCAAATGTCTAATCATGAGGAAAACATGAATGACTACATTACAAGGCATATGCATACAAATGCACCCACTAATAGTCACTTCTTCAGGTGGAAAACCACACACCCATCTATATGTGCTATTTAATTAATATAGTAAGAAAATTATAGATGACCGCCATATTGCAAAAAAATAGATAATGATTGAGTAAAATCTCCTAGTATATAATTACACAGTTATGAAAGGATGCACACAGATTGATCGTATGGCCAAAACAAGACACTTCTTGGATGATGACATATGACCTTGTAAGATGTGCCCATACAGTGAGGAAAATAAGTATTTGATACACTGCCGATTTTGCAAGTTTTTCCAACTACAAAGAATGGAGAGGTCTGTAATTTTTACCGTAGGTAGACTTCAACTGTGAGAGACAGAATCTAAAATCAAATTTCAGAAAATCACATTGTATGATTTTTACATAATTAATTTGCATTTTATTGCATGAAATAAGTATTTGATACAGTGGAAAAACAGAACTTGTAATATTTGGTACAGAAACCTCTGTTTGCAAAGGTCAGAGGTTTTCTGTAGTTGATTCACATATAAAAAAAGGAATGCCGCTCTTAGAGTGGGTTCAGCGTGATCGCTGCAATAGGTCTGTTAAATTTGAGACCTTTGGAGGATAATATGCCCAAAGTAGTGCCTACTTAGATGGCACTTTAGGGATTGGCCCCTGCATGTGTCCGTTACACACGGACAGGTGACGTCACTGCTTCAGCTACGCCCCCGCTCACCACGCACATTCACAGCGGCGCCATCGGCCAAGGCTAACCGCTGCACTTCTCAACGCTACAACGGGGTTTTTTACAGTGGGAGGACGCTCCCCAGCCTCTGACAATCAACTGCAAGAGATCACCCGAGTCTCACCACTCTTCACAGAACCATACCGTATGCGTTCTAGCCGGCCAACAAGTAAGTGCCCTAACTAGGAACCACTCAGAGTGTTCATTCACCTGTGCAGTACAGCACTGTAAAGTGCCATCGAAGTTGGCACTACTTTGGGCATATTATCAGCAAAAGGTCATATTGCAGCGATCACGCTGCCACCCACTCTAAGCGCGGCATTCCTTTTTTATATGTGAATCTTTTACAGTCTTTGGGCAGACCCACACACTACATCTGCCAGATTGCCTGCAGCTTTATTTTTAGGTACAAAAGGAGTAGCGCCATTGTGATTCATTGTTTTACTGTTTTCTGTAGTTGTTGACCAAGTTTGCACACACTGCAGCAGGGATTTTGTCCCACTCCTCCATTATGATATTCTTCAGATCTTTCAGGTTGCTGGGCATCATTGAGTTTTAGCTCCCACCAAAGATTTTCTTTTGGGTCCAGACATGGAGACTGGCTGGGCCACTCCATGACCTTGAAATGCTTCTTATGGAGCCCCTCCTTTCTTGCCCTGGCTGTGTGTTTCGGGTCATTATCATGCTGGAAGACCCACCCACAACCCATCTTCAGTGCCCTTACTGAGGCAAGGAGGTTGTTGGCCAAAATGTCATGATACATGACCCCATCCATCCTCCCTTCAATACGATGCAGTCATCCTGTCCCCTTTACAAAAAGCACCCCCTAAGTATAATGTATACCCCACCATACTTCACATTTGGGACAGTGTTCTTGGGGTTGTACTCATCCTTCCTCTTCCTCAAAACATGGCAAGTGGAGTAGATACCAAAAAGTTCTATTTTGGTCTCCTCTGATCACATGACCTTCTCCCATGCCTTCTCTGGATCATCGAGATAATCACTGGCGAATTTCAGACAGGCCTGGACATGTGCTGGCGTGCCCTTTTGTGCCCTGCAGGATTTTAATCCATGACGGCGCAGTGTGTTATGAACGGTAATGTTTGAGACTCTGGTCCCAGCTCTCTTCAGGTCGTTTACCTGGTCTTCACGTGTAGTTCTGGGCTGATTCCTGATCTTTCTTAGAATCCTCCTTATCCAACAAGGCGAGATCTTGCTTGAAGCCCCAGACCAAGGAAAATTGACAGTCATCTTGTGCTTCTTCCATTGTCTAACAATTGTGCCAACAGTTGCTGCCTTCTCACCAAGCTGCTTGCTTGTTGTCCTGTAGCCCATCCTAGCAGTTCTACAGTTTTGTTCCTGTTATGCTTAGAAAGCTCCTTAGTCTTGGCCATGATGAGGTTGGAGTGTGATTGAGTGTGTGGACAGGTGTCTTTTATACAGGTAATAAGATCAAACAATTAATACAGGTAATGAGTGCAGAGTAGAAGAGCTTCTTAAAGAAAAACAAACCGTTCTGTGAGAGACAGAATTCTTGCTGGTTGGTAGGTGATCAAATACTTATTTCATGCAGTTTAATTGTTTAAGAATCATACAATGTGATTTTCTGGTTTTTATTTTTAGATTCTGTCGCTCACAGATGAAGCGTACCTCCATTAACCATTACAGACCTTTCCATTCTTTGTAGGTGGGAAAACTTGCGAAATAGGCAGTGTATCAAATACCGTATATTCTCGTGTATAAGCCGAGATTTTCAGCACATTTTTTTTGTGCTGAAAATGCCCCCCTCGGCTTATACACGAGCCATTGTCCAGAAAGCCGGCAGGGGAGCGATGGAGCAGCGGCTGTGGCACAGTGACAGAAGACATCATACTCACCCTCCTCACGCCGTAGCTGCATCTCCGTCCCTGCATCTCTGTTGTCCTGGCTCCGGCAGCTCTCCTCTCCTGTGCTGAGCAGTCACATTGTACCGCTCATTAACATAATGAATATGTACACGTCTCCACTCCCATAGGTGTGGAGTGCATATTCATTACCTTAATGAGCGGTACCATGTGACCGCTCAGCACAGGAGAGGAGAGCTGCCAGCGCAGGGACGGAGATGCAGCAACGGCACGAGGAGGCTGAGTAGGACGGGGGGATGTGAGACATGCATACAACGATGGGACAGAGGGGAGCCTAGCCATGGGGGACCGGGGGAGCAATGTATACAACAAGGGGAGCCACACATACCAGGACAGGACGGGGAGCCACATACCAGGACAGGACAGGGGAGCCACATACCAGGACAGGACAGGGGAGCCACATACCAGGACAGGGGAGCCACATACCAGGACAGGACAGGGGAGCCACATACCAGGACAGGACAGGGGGAGCCACACATAGCAGGACAAGGATGAGGGGACAATGCATACTCGGCTTATACTCGAGTCAATAAGCTTACCCAGTTTTCCATGACAAAAGTAGGTTCCTCGGTTTATACTTGGGTCGGTTTTTACTGGAATATATACGGTAGGTAGTATGATAGACAACTCGCCATTCACCAGGAAGATATATGTATGTACACCAATCTTCCTGATGCCATATAAAAGCTTTTGAGTCACATTTGCAGGCACCAAGATTCAGTGCTTGAGATTAAGCTCAAAATATTTCGGTTTTGTTGCTAAGAAGAAGAAAGTGAGGAGTTTGCAATGAGACTGAGTGAGCACAGATCATCATGGTATCTTTTATGCATGCACACTTATCGTTTGTTCGCTGTGATCCATTCTTTCTTATGGAGAGGGTACTGATCCTGCTGCACCTTTAGAGATCCTAATATTCATCCAGGCAGCTGAAATATAGTGTACCCTGAACAGAAGTGAAAAGTTAGGTAGTAAATCTATCTACAGTTAGAAGTGCATAGAATACTTTGTGGCCCTTCTCATCATCCAGTCTTGAGCATATGATGCCTAGGACTGCTCCACATCTGCTTGCACATGAGATAATACATGGCTGTGGTTTCGCTCCACTCGTACATTTAGAAAGCTGCTTAATGATCTGCTAGAAGTACAATTACTATTTCATTTATGGCTTCCATGTGTTCTGTGTGTTTCCTTCCTGGCTTCAATGAAGTCCACATGTCTATGTTACTACATCAGGGCTACAAATTGAATTGTGTAGATGAACGTGAAACATTTGTTTAGATTTATGTGCGGAATCAGCAGTCGCAAGAAGTGCTGGTATCTACGGAAAAAGCAGAACTATGTCTACATTAACATAGGAAATGAGGCATTTTATGTTGTCTTCTGAATGACTTAATATGATGTACTGTGTATCACATTGGAGAGATCTGTCGCCTGTTTATTTTGCCCACACCTGTGCTTTACCTGCCTTTTATTTTCCTGTGCAGGATCTGTTTTCCAGTCCAGATAAACCACCTGCCACGAGAGACTCTTCTAACAATTACACTGCATGCGGTGCCAGTCCCCCCTCCTGGGAGCTCCTCCGAAGCCAGCAAGCAGCGACGAAACCCTCAGCCGCTGGGTTGGGTCACCACTCCCCTGTTCAATTTTAGGCAGTACGTTCTTAGTATTATGCCTCTTTTAAGCATTCACATTCATCCAAATTCTTTGATCTAGTTTCCCTAACACATGACCTCAGTTTCACTTGAATGACTAATATCGCTATATTAATTTATTGAAATGACAAATTTCATGAAGGGTGATCCAAGAAATGTTTAATTGGCCACCAATTAAACATTATATGGTGCTTGTTGAAATCAATAGTCTGTCCATGTAAGACCCTCTTCACATGTCTGTGTTTCATGTACAGTAGAGACCAAAAGTTTGGACACACCTTCTCATTTAAAGATTTTTCTGTATTTTAATGACTATGAAAATTGTACATTCACACTGAAGGCATCAAAACTATGAATTAACACATGTGGAATTATATACTTAACAAAAAAGTGTGAAACAACTGAAATTATGTCTTATATTCTAGGTTCTCCAAAGTAGCAGCCACCTTTTGCTTTGGTGACTGCTTTGCACACTCTTGGCATTCTCTTGATGAGCTTCAAGAGGTAGTCACCAGGAATGGTTTTCACTTCACAGGTGTGCCCTGTCAGGTTTAATAAGTGGGATTTCTTGCCTTATAAATGGGGTTGGGACCATCAGTTGTGTTGAGCAGAAGTCTGGTGGATACACAGCTGATGGTCCTACTGAATAGACTGTTAGAATTTGTATTATAGCAAGAAAAAAGCAGCTAAGTAAAGAAAAACGAGTGGCCATCATTACTTTAAGAAATGAAGGTCAGTCAGTCCGAAAAATTGGGCAGACTTTGAAAGTGTCCCCAAGTGCAGTGGCAAAAACCATCAAGCGCTATAAAGAAACTGGCTCACATGAGGACCGCCCCAGGAAAGGAAGACCAAGAGTCACCTCTGCTTCTGAGGATAAGTTTATACCAGTCACCAGCCTCAGAAATCGCAGGTTAACAGCAGCTCAGATTAGAGACCAGGTCAATGCCACACAGAGTTCTAGCAGCAGACACATCTCTACAACAACTCTTAAGAGGAGACTGTGCAGCAGGCCTTTATGGTAAAATAGCTGCTAGGAAACCACTGCTAAGGACAGGCAACAAGCAGAAGAGACTTGTCTGGTCTAAAGAACACAAGGAATGGACATTAGACCAGTGGAAATCTGTGCTTTGGTCAGATGAGTCCAAATTTGAGATCTTTGGTTCCAACCACCGTGTCTTTGTGTGACACAGAAAAGGTGAACGGATGGACTATACATGCCTGGTTCCCACCGTGAAGCATGGAGGAGGAGGTGTGATGGTGTGGGGGTGATTTGCTGGTGACACTGTTGGGGATTTATTCAAAATTGAAGGCATACTGAACCATAATGGCTACCACAGCATCTTGCAGCGGCATTCTATTCCATCCGGTTTGCGTTTAGTTGGACCATCATTTATTTTTCAACAGGACAATGACCCCAAACACACCTCCAGGTTGTGTAAGGGCTATTTGACCAAGAAGGAGAGTGATGGGGTGCTACGGCAGATGACCTGGCCTCCACAGTCACCAGACCTGAACCCAATCGAGATGGTTTGCGGTGAGCCAACAAGTGCTAAGCATCTCTGGGAACTCCTTCAAGATTGTTGGAAGACCATTCCCGGTGACTACCTCTTGAAGCTCATCAAGAGCATGCCAAGAGTGTGCAAAGCAGTCACCAAAGCAAAAGGTGGCTACTTTGAAGAACCTAGAATATGAGACATAATTTCAGTTGTTTCACATTTTTTTGTTAAGTATATAATTCCACATGTGTTAATTCATAGTTTTGATGCCTTCAGTGTGAATTTACAATTTTCATAGTCCTGAAAATACAGAAAAATCTGTAAATGAGAAGGTGTGTCCAAACTTTTGGTCTGTACTGTATGTGTTCTATCCGTTTTTATCACGGACACCACACATAGCCATTATAATCTATGGTTCTGCACACGTCTGTGCGTTTGTATGAACCGTGTGTCAGTGCAAACCACCTGGAGACATGGTTGTTTCAAACCAGCATCACGGATGTCAAGGGTCAATACAAGTCTATGGGTCCCTGTAAAACATGCACAGCACACGGATGGCATTAGTACAGTCCGTGTGCTGTACGTGTTTAACATTTCAAAGCATAGGAGAAACTTTGGAATTGATTTTCCTTAAAAGGAACCTGCCACCAGGTTTAGCAGATAAGAGATACAGCCATCACATTTCAGGGCTGATATACACCATTCTATAATGCTGTATATCTGCCACCAACTCGACCTGCAAGAGAAGAAAAATAAATTTTATTGTTCTCACCTGCGGGGTGGTCCGGTCCGATGGGTGTCGCTCTTCTTGGTCCGACGCCTCCCTTCTTCTTGTGATGCCATCCTCCTGCTTGCTTCGTGTGGATGACGCATCTCCTTGGCACCATGTTCCTGCACAGGTGCACTTATTTGCCTAGTTGAGGGCAGAGCAAAGTGCTGCAGTGCGCAGGTGTCGGGAAAGGTCAAAGAGCCCCGGAGCCTGCGCACTGCAGTACTTTGCTCTGCCGTCAACAGGGCAGATAAGTACGCTTGCGCAGGAGCGCTGTGCCGAGGAGATTTGTGGATGATGCAGGGAGGCGTCATCCGCATGAAGCAAGCGGGAGGACAGGGATCGTAAGAAGAAGGGAGGCGCCGGACCAAGACCAGTGATGCCCATAGGACCGGACCGCCCCACAGGTGAGTATAATAAAAGTTATTTTTCTTCTCTTACAGGTCGGATTGCGGACAGATATACAGCATTATAGAATGCTGTGTATCTGCCCTGAAAGGGGGTGGCCGTAACTCATATCGGCCAAAGCTGGTGACAGGTTCTCTTTAAGTCATACTGGAAAAAAATGGATGGCACACTGATCCAAAACACTGACATTGGCACTGTTTTTTCCTGTATCGGTTTTATAAGGACGTGTAAAGGGAGCCTAATGCATAGATATGAAACTCCTCCTAGCTGTTCTCCACTGATCCACTCGGGAAAGATCGCACTTAAACAAATGAATCCCCATCCCTTCTATTAAAGTTGTTTTCCATTTTTGAGAGCAAGTCTGTGGGAACTCTGTGACTACAGACTTCTGAATTATGAGAGTGCAAAATGTGCATTTTGTTTTGATTTCCAGATATTGCAGGAGTGAACGAGCGGTCACGTGACCACAAGTTTGAGATTTGCATACATGCGGCCACTTGCCACCTAGTCATATCTGGCTTCTCTTAATAGCAGTGAATTGAGAAGAGCCAAACGCATCCTGTCGGCACGTGACTGCCTGTATGCAAATGTCATATTTGTGGTCTGCAGTCACACGGACTTTTCACTCAAACCTGGACAACCCCTTTAACTTTGGATGCCTTTAATAGGTATTTTGCAAAGTAGTTTCAAAATCAGACAAAGAAAAGCTGTAAATAAGAGTAATGGTGGGGTATCTAGGAGGGATCTGGCTACTCAGAGGAGGTCCTATAGACCCAGGCACTAACTCATGGGTTGTTGAAATTCAACATGGGACAATCACACCTGTGGATCCCTTATTATTGAGGTCTAATAGATTTTGTAGTTACTTCACAATTTACCCATCAACAATTATATTTTATAAATCCTACTAAAGATGGTTACCTCTGTGACTGTCGATCCATATGGCAAACACTCTGCTGCTCTTGAGCTTTCTAGGCTTACGATACAGTTATATTCTGATTAATTAACACACGTTATTTTTCTTTCAATTCCTTTTAGACTTTTAACTTGTGGTCGTCGTTTACTTGGTCTCTGGCCAACTACAAAACATGGTAGCGCTAGTTTCAGCACACCAAATGTGAACCAACCGGACAGCACCATTCTTCAGGTAAAACTGATAGAGTTGCAACCAAGACACTTAGTATTTGTACTGTCATTTTTGTTATAAGTTATCTTTTATTGGACATTTTGACCTCTTCTTCATAAAATTAGAAAGCTAACTTGAACTTTCAGAACATCCGAAAGTCATTAGGACAACTTCGAAAAAGTTCTAACCTGTTTACTTCTATCGTAAATAGTGTGGTGGACTAGATACATTTTTGCATAACTTTCTGGGCTCACATCTTTTTCCAAACAACCTCAGAATCTGATCATAGTAGATCTATTAGGCCGGGCTCACACTTGCAACTGCAATGCGAGAAACTCGCGCAAGTCTCTTGCCTCAATACCCAGCACTGCTGCCGGCACTCGGGACCGGATTGTGCGGCGGCAGTGCCTGGTATTAATGCGCAAGTTTCTCGCATTGCATTTGCAAGTGTGAGCCCCGCCTTAGGGAAGAACTGATTGTTTTCATGTGTTAATAACAATAATTACAGAAGAAAGAAATGGTGGCACCGCTGCAAGGCTTCAAGGAGTTGCCCAGCTAAGGAAAACCACTTTAGATCTGGTTAAATTAGAAATAAATACAACTTACTATTATACTTTCATTAAAGGGTTATTTTTATCTTTACAAGTTATCACCTATCCAATGGGTAGTTGATAACTTGCTGATTGGTGGTCTAACTGCTGAGACCCACACCAATCCAGAACCCTGTATTGAGCCCCTTCTGAATGGAGCATTGGACCGACATTTGAGCCACCCCTACATACATTCTCTAAGGGACTGTCAGTAAAAGAGCTGTACTTGGCCATCTCCAACAGTCCCATGGACAATGAGTGGAGCAAGGATGTACATCCTGGGGGTTTCTTTTTTTATTTTGACCATTTCTCCTTTTCAGAAAAAAAAAAATACAAAATTTATTCCTTGGAAATTCGGAGACATGTTGTCAGAAGTTTATAGACTAAAAGAACAATTTACATTTTACTCAAAAATCTAAATATAAAGGGAAAAATCAGACAAACTGAACATTTTGCAGTGGTCTCTTTTGCCTGAGCTGTATGTTCCTCAATCAAGGGTTAATGGAATCATGACCCAATATTTCATTGGAGAATAATCAGTGTCTGCCTTTAATCTTTTCTGCTGTCGATAGCCGGCGTGTAGACAGCTGGGTCCCTTCCATAGCTCTGTGTGTTGGCTTCTAAAATTTCCTAGAAAACATGTCCTTAATTTACTTTATTTCCGTCAGTCAGTGTACTTGAAAAATTGGACAACTGTACAATAATTGTATTTGGTTTCTAAGTTGCCACATTATACTTGTTCCTTGTTTTATTTTTTTATAGATTTAAATAGGCGCCAACAGTAGCAATAATATAGATATGACTATTTCACTATACTGCAGTACATTTTGTCTTATCATCATCTTATTCTACAGCCTTTGAACTATCCTTGGATCATCCGTGAGTGTGCATGTACTGCCTAATTGGTTTACTTAACCTAAAGTTGCACAATTGGTTAAGTTCCCACTGTGAGTTTTTGATGCAATGTATTTTCGCTGGGCCCAAAAAACTTTCTGAAGGAAAAGAAGACCGACCCATAAGTCAGGATACAGACTAGTAATGCAAAACGTATGATTTATTGGAACAAAAGGAGGTAACAAAAAGATATACAAAAGAGCAGGGGCGCTCACACAAAGATTAAAAATATATACTGCTCAAAAAATAAAGGGAACACTAAAATCCCACATCCTAAATATCAGTGAATCAAATATTCCAGTTGTAAATCTTTATTAATTACATAGTGGAATGTGTCGAGAACAATAAAACCTAAAAATTATCAACGTAAATCACAACTGATATCCCACAGAGGTCTGGAGTTGGAATGATGCTCAAAATCTAAGTGGAAAATGACGTTACAGGTTGATCCAACTTCAGTGGAAATGCCTCAAGACAAGGAAATGATGCTCAGTAGTGTGTGTGGCCTCCACATGACTGTATAATCTCCCTACGACGCCTGGGCATGTTCCTGGTGAGGCGGCGGATGGTCTCCTGAGGGATCTCCTCCCAGACCTGGACTAAAGCATCCGTCAACTCCTGGACAGTCTGTGGTGCAACGTGACGTTGGTGGATGGTGCGAGACATTATGTCCCAGATGTGTTCAAACGGATTCAGGCCTGGGGAACGGGCGGGCCAGTCCATAGCTTCAATGCCTTCATCTTGCATGAACTGCTGACACACTCCAGCCACATGAGTTATAACGCGCCAAAACGCGCCAAAACGCGCGTTGAGGTGGGCACCATGCGGCTGGAATTCTATCTATCCTTTCCTTGCAGTAAATCAAGCTAGATTTACTGCAAGGAAAGGATAGATAGAATTCCAGCCGCATGGTGCCCACCTCAACGTGCGTTTTGGCGGATTCTGTACATGTCTGTAATAATAATGTTTAGTCAAAGACAAATACCAAGAAGTATCAAAAACAAAGCAGCTATATTTAATACATGACAGCAACGAGAGACACAAACCACAGTGACAAAAAACACCTGTAAAAAAAAAAATGCAAGTAACCTAATTTAATCAAAAACTCACCAAATACTCATGGTGGAAACCCCCGCCTGAAGGTATTTTTTAAGGCAGGGCTGGCATGGCTAAAATTTCTGATAATTATAGTGCCAAGTATTGATGAGATAATCCGCACTACCTGAAGTAGCCAGTGAGACATAATGTCATATATTGTACAATTATTATGTCCTTTCCTTTGTCTCTGATTTTTTAAAGATCTTAGACTTCTTTTTTCCTAATACAATTACTAATTGGGCCAAAAATACCTATTAGTGCTGGTCCTTGGTCTACAGGTCGGGGTTGAAGAAAGGCTTCATGTGCCACGTCCTTCGCTTCTTGTATTTGGAAATAGAGCAGTATTTCTCTGGATTAAGAAAAAAGGGAAAAAGAATGAATATAAAACAGCTGCTAATGTTTTTTTTGCCAGGAAACTAAGAGAGCGAAAGAACTTATGAGTTTAATAATAGAGATTTTCTTTTGTGAAACTAGACTTTCCTTACCATTAAACCAGTCTGCTCTTCTTTAACCACTGAATCACTAGTGCCAGGTAGGAACATGCCATTGTGATGTGTTATTTTAGGGTGGAACATAACCTACTGTATAGCACACGGATATGGTTCCCCCAGGGCAGAAGCTCACTCTTACACAATAAAGGTCTGCCATGACAGTGTGTATGTTGCCACATAATGAACAATGTGGAGTGAAGAATTTGGAAAACCAGACAAGACAATGAAGATTTCCTACTTCTGAATATTGAATTCTGAGAAGTTTACTTACGTACTATTGTCAGGGCAGGGAAATAATACGAGGAAACGGAATAAAGTTGGTTATTTGTATTAATAAAACTAAGTAATGGTGATATGATCATCCTCTTATATTGTGGTCATAGCAAGGTTCATCCGTCCAGATTTTTCAACTTTTATATTTCGATTACAGATCGACTTTCCGACATCGGCTTTTGATGTCAAATTCACAAAACCAGAAGGTGAAGCTTTTAGCCCCAAATACGAAATTTCCAGCTTGTCTGAGGAAGATAAAAGCAAGTTACGAGAGGCCATGCAGAAGGAGTCTTTATACTGGTAAGTACGGGGTTCCTCAGTGATCACAGAATCTTCTTAGTACTGAATATGTTTGCATTTTCGTGCTATTGTTTTAGTTTCCTTAGACACATAGCTATAAAAAGAGTTCAGTTTCTGAGAAAGCAGAGATGGCTACCACCAACATCTGGAGTACATATAGAAAACCTCTTCCATAGGAGGATTATTGCCAACGTATTCTGCGCGGATCAGTGTCGATGAAATCCTATAACTCCCAGTTCACAGTATTTGTAGTGGTAAGGTTTCCTGTCTGACCCAGAGCAGCATGGAGACTTCTCCCAGCAGTGATGTGCCCTGCATGGCTGGCTGATCTGCCTCCTCACTATTACACCACGTAACCTCCCTGACAGCCAGAATACCCCTATCCTAGACACACTGCTCTAAGCCTCATCATGATGGCCACGTAACCTCCAGCCAAAGTCCCACTCTCAGGAGTTTAGCCCTTATTTGCTTTTTGCATCATTTTTCTTCTCAAATGCATGTATTTGAGACTAAATATCATTTTTGATATTTGGTTTCATTAATTATTTACAACATTTGTCATTTACAGACTCTTTATTTTCCTGCACATTCTACTTTGATGTGGTTTGTGGTCATAAAGCAGCCAAGAAGAACTCAGATAAGAGTTAGAACTCTCCTATTGGCCTAACAGAATGCGCTCACTGATGGATTCTTAGTTAACCCATTCTGTAGCGAACAATAGACAGTGTCACACTCAGGCTACAGGAATGAATATATTTAAAGGGGTTGGCCAGTACGTTATGTCGATGGTCTATCCTTCGGATAGGTCATCCATATCCAATAGGTGGGGGTTACTGGAGCGCTCTGTCCCTCTTCATTCGCATAGGGGCAGATGTGCAATACCCATCTGCAGCCACTATATGGTTGATGGAGCTGTGTTTTTCAGCTCCGCAACTGATCACAGTGGCTACTGCCAGCTCTGAGAACAGCTGATTGGTGGGGGTGTCGGGTGTCACACCCCCATCGATCTAATACCGATGACCTATGTTAATGATAGGCTATCTATATAAAAGTAAAGGACAATCCCTTTAAATTAAAAAAACATATCCCCATACATTGACAACCTTTTTCAAAGGCAACCAAGAATTCCTGATATTAGGTCACAGCCGCATTTATTGTACAGCGGACACCAGGGAAAAGACCCTGGGCATGTGCCCCTTGTCTCCAGACCTAACCATGCCATTAGCCTTGCACCATGTACCCTCAGGCTATGTGCACACATTGTGGATGATTTGCAGCTGTTTTCCATGCGTTGTACAGTACCATGTAAACCTATGGAAAACAAAATCCGCAGTGTCCATGCTGCGGAAAATACCGCACGGAAGCGCTGTGGTTTATTTCCCGCAGCATGTCAATTCTTTGTGCGGATTCCGCAGCGTTTTACACCTGTTCCTCAATAGGAATCCGCAGGTGGAAAAACGCAGGCAAAACCCGCACAAAAACCGCAGGTAAAATACAGGACGTTTTTCAGAATCTGCGCGGATTTGCCTCTGGAATTTTCTGTGTGGATTCTGCATCTCTTGGCAGAAAACGCAGATCAAAATCTGCGCGTTTTTCTTGCGGATTTTGTGTGTTTTTCCTGCGGATCCTGTGCGGATTTCGTGCGTTTTTAGCCCTGCGTTTTTCTATAATGGGTCCAGAAAGGCTGCAGAAACGCACAAAGAATTGACATGGTCCTTTTTTTTTTATCCACTGCTTTTTCCATGAGGAATGTTCCGCACCATTAGCACAACGTTTTTTTCCATTGATTTACATTGTACTGTATGTCACTTGCGGTTCTGCAGCATTTCTGCTTGGAAAAAATGCTGCGGATCCGCAGTAAATCCGCAACGTGTGCACATAGCCTTAGAAGCGTAGTATGGCAGTGCCTTATGCCATATAATATGGTGCAATATGACTACGTTTCATGCTAGTAAAGACCTTGCATGTATTAGTCCATAGATGACGATGGAGTTCCGATTACTGACTTGGAGTAGACTGTAGTGATACATGACGTGGGTCACGTTACTTATCACACAGACCTCACTAAACTGTCATCTTCTAGTTTCTAGGGTCCCCAAACCCGGACTCCAGATGTCAAAACAGTTGAGAACATGTCATGGGTGGGATCCATGTGTTATACACACTCCCATGCATGTTGCAGCTGTCTGGCGGTAACTCAACACCCACAATGGCCTGGGAATATAGCAAGAAAAAGGGGACTGTAACCAAGGTTCACAAAGACTTTGTCCTGTGGCGGCATACCCTGTCATTTGAGACTCCTACGTTACTGAGACTCCCAAGTGATAGCTCAGACTTCTAGTCTCCGAGGAGCTTTGTTTCATGCTTGTGGTGTGTGTGTAGTTACTAGGGTTTTGTATTTTAATTGTGATTACTTTCATTGTTTTGTCGTCTGAATGGACCTGGTAAAACATTTTTTGCTTTCTCGTATTTACTCATTTATTCCTGAAACATTTTATAATGTAAAGAAAAAAAGAGATCATCTTGTGAAATCAACCTGTCCATGTGGGTTAGTCCTCAAATTAGGCTGTGGTCAGGTTCTTCTGATTGTTGTGTGCTGCCATCTAGTGGCTGTAATACACCTGCACTCATAAGGGCAGAGGAATGCAAGTGGATGGAAGCACTCTGCTATACGAAGATTCAGTGCTCATATATACAAATCTGGTCCCAGAGCTGAGATCTCTTGGTAGGAACACCCATGTAGGTTAATTTTTGGACCAGCATTAGACTTAGATCTCTGTGCACACTGTTCTTTTTTTCGACATTCCTTGCGTGAGCTGTATGTATTTCCATAGATGTGTGTGATAGGTGAAACATGTCCATAAGGGGCTGATATTTATCAAAAAAGTGTTCTTTTCATTACAAAAACCACTGAGGTCCTTGTTATCTGGGATGCTAGCAGTTTGGCAGTTTTATAAGTCAAGGCCATAAATTGGTCATAGGCACTGGATAATTTTTCCCGTGTATTATCGATTTCCTCCTTAAAATGTGCCTTATAAAGACTAGATGTTTGGTTGTCATCAAGCATCCCTGGCATGGCTTCCATGAGGACCAGAACAGATGTTTCAGAACTTGTGGGCAGTTAATATTCCCAAAGTATCCCATGAGAGACCTGGACTTCTGTGGAGGGCCAAACCAGCAAACCGACCTTAATTCTGATGATTAGTTTTTTTATTTTTATTATTTAATATTGAGCTGAACTGAGTATGTTGTCAAGCACCGCTGCTAATACATGTTACGCTAGGGCTAGCTGCAAATCAAAACTACATAAATTACTGCTCTTTATAAAGTTTATAAATCATGTTGCTCCTGTTTTTCAGCCTTAAGGGTATATATCGTAATTCTAGATGTGTTTTGATCTACAGATTCACCAAAAGACTGTCATGTCCCCCCCAGCTCCCATACACTGTAGGATGATCCAATAGCCCATCCATTACACCCAAAACACTGTGATGTCCCCCAGTTTCTCTCCAAAAGTACAGAGTAACAGCCTCTTCAACACACGTACAGTAAGGCTACGTTCACATTAGCGTCTTTGGGCGCAGCGTCGTCGACGGATACCGACTCATGCGTCTTTCGCCCCTATCTTTAACATGGGGGGCGCATGGACATATGCGTTGTCAAGCGCTGTACGACGCATGCGTCATTTGGGCGCACCTGACAGGGCGCGGCCGACGCTACATGTTGCATTTTTCCTGCGCCAAATTTCCGGTAAACGCATGCAACGCACTTGCGTCGTAAATGCGCCAAAAAACCACATTACTGTCTATGTACAACGCATAGGGCGCAGGTGCCTGCGTTGACCCACGTTGTTCGACGCATGCGCCTTTTGAGTAAAAAACAAGTGATGAAGTGTCTGGACAGTGACAAGACCACCCCATAGATATAAAAAAAAGGTGATTGCATTGTATTTCACTTGCCTGCACGTCTGGAAACAAAGAGTACACGAGACACAGCTCTGCCTTCAAGGGATGTAAGTATATCATTTCTCTGCCCATTTTTTTTTAATTCTTTGCAATGTTTTTTGTTTGTTTTTTTTTTTATGTGTGTGACATTTTTTTTATTTTCTTGCAATATATGGTGGTTTATTTAATTTTTATTGGGTTGTTCTGCGTTGACCGCATGCGTCAAAAAATGCTGCGTTGTGTATTGCATTGTGGGTTGCGTCGACGACGCTGCGCCCAAAAACGCTAATGTGAACGTAACCTAAGATGGCCTGATATCCTCCCTCTACACACCCAGTATGGTTGTCCCCCACACAGAATGATGGTTCACAGCCCGCACCACTTTGCCCAGGTCTGTTGTAATATAAAAAAATTTTCATCTCTTGTTTTGCTTCTTTTTCTTATAGGTTGACAGATGCTGATAAGAAAAAACTGTGGGAGATGCGCTATTATTGTCACTCAGAGATTAGCTCTCTTCCATTGTTGCTGGCTAGTGCACCGAGTTGGCAGTGGTCATGCCTTCCAGACATTTATGCTTTACTGGGTCAGTGGACACATATGAAACATCAGGATGCCCTTGGTCTTCTTCATGCCACGTAAGTACTGTACTTTTTTCTTAGTTGTAGCATTTTGCTAACATGCAGGAGTCAGTCCAGCAGTGATGCTTGTCAGAATTTCTTTATAAGAGTTACTTATTTAAAGAAACGTGTTTGTTTGTTTTTGATTTTTTTATTATGGATTATCCTTCAGGTTTTACAAATTTATGAATTTGGCAATATAGTGTGACAAAGTCACTGGTAAAGTTCTGAAGTGGAGGTATGTTTCACTGAGGGTGTTAGCTAGAAAATGTTCTGAAGTGCTGAAAGGGGTTAATCAGCCATGTTTAGTGCTAGGTTGGTTGAACAGCTGTAGAATGGGAGGAGTCCAGACGCTAAATACCCAACTTTCTAGAGCATTAGTGTGGGAGAGGCCTGGAGGTGCGAGCCCTGGAGCTGTGGTTTCATGTTAAGGAAAGCTGAACCTTTTATTGTTTGTTCCTGAAGCGGGAGGATCCCCGTAACAACAAGGACTGTGCCATACTCTGTTTTTGTTTTCCTGTTAGAAAAGGCAGGCCGAATTTTTTTTTTTTTTTTGCTAACGTTGCACTGGTTTATGCAGTGCTTTTAATAAACCAGTGTAAGATTTAAATTGAACAGTGTTCCTGTGTACCTCTATGTGCAGCCAAGTGAGCTGATCTACCACAATAGTTAAAGGGGTTGTCCCACAGTTTATTTTTTAATCAGTAGATCTTGGGGATAATAATAATTTTCATAATTGGATGTGTTTAAACAAAATTCTCTTGTGCTGAGATAATCTTATAAATGAGCCCCTGCTGTATACTGTGTAATGGCCGTGTCTGACCGTGCAGGAACATGGACTGATCATACCACTGCTCCTGGTAATGGGGGGACTCAAAAGAGAGGATACAGACATTATAGTGCAGAATCGCAAATATTTCTTTGAGGTAAAACATTTTTTACAAACATGAAGGGAAACGTTTAACCCCACAAAAAGAATCCGCTGTGACCCCGTGCTGTAATATCTGTATACCCTCTTTTGCCTCCTCCACTGCCAGGAGCTGTGATATGATCAGACCATATCCCTGAGTGGTCAGACACAGCCATTACACAGTACACAGCAGGGGCACATTTATGAGATTATCTCAGCACAGGAACATTTTTTTAAACAAATCCAATTGTGAAAATTATTATTTCAAGATGTATTGATTAAAATCAACGTTAAAACTTTAAATTTGTTCTTGTAAAAACCCCTTTAATTACCTTATTGTTTCCTTCTTTCCCAAATACTATTCTGCAGTGCTAATTCAATGCTCAGTTTATGCTGTTTAAGAATCTCCTTTCAACTGCTATACAACAATATCTGCACTTTGTTCACACGTTCTGTGTATGGGAGTTCACCTCTCTGAGTATGAGGGCTGAGAGTGGAAAGGTTCAGACAGTGCAAGTCCTGTACACACAGCAGCAGTTGAAAGGAGCTTCTAAAGAAGCACTGTAGCACAATGTTTAGGAGAGAAGAAAGCAAAATTAGGTAATGAAGTATATTACAAAAATGCATAGCTTTACAAAGCCTGAAGTATAGTGAAATTAAAAAAAAATAAAAATTTTGTTTTAATATAGCAATTGGGTCAATGAGAATTTGGAATTTTGATCCGTGATTCTGACAACTTTATATTAGGGAAATGCTATAAGTGGAAATGTTTCTCTATGATGCTTATGCTGTTCC
This sequence comes from Ranitomeya variabilis, assembly GCF_051348905.1. NCBI lineage: Eukaryota > Metazoa > Chordata > Amphibia > Anura > Dendrobatidae > Ranitomeya > Ranitomeya variabilis. The sequence continues at coordinate 207,882,595 of NC_135234.1, read as the reverse complement.
ATATTTAATGAACATTAGGTATACGTCATATTTGCTCTGCATTTTTACTTGCAAACAGCTTCCCTGATCAAGAAGTAAGACGCACAGCCGTGCAGTGGATTGATACTATACCCGATGCGGAGCTTCTGGATTACCTACCACAGCTTGTACAGGTCTGTATGATGAAATGAAGAATTATCTAGAGAAATATACCTATTTTTTTTTGTCTCTTGATCGTTTTCCTTGTATCATCCCATCCCAGGCTCTTAAATATGAATGCTATCTGGATAGCCCGCTTGTCAGGTTTCTACTGAAAAGAGCCATCTGTGACTTAAGGATCACTCATTACTTCTTCTGGTGAGTATTTTATTCTTTTGTCTGATCTATAAAATTGTGTCCAGATATAGCTTTTTCTTATGGGTTCAGGATGTAATAATAGTGTTATGATTTTTGTACCTGGTAACTGAATAAATCAGGTTATGTGTTGCATGGACCTTTTTCTGCCAGAATTTCCATTTATTAATAAAGATGTTTCTGTCTTGACCAGGCTGCTAAAGGACTGTCTGAAGGACTCTCAGTTCAGTATTCGCTACCAGTACTTGCTCGCTGCTCTGCTGTGCTGTTGTGGGAAAGGTCTGCGAGAAGAGTTTGACCGTCAGTGTTGGTTGGTGAACACATTGACTAAATTAGCGCAGAAGGTTCGCGAGGGAGCTCCGTCCTCCAGACCTGTAAGTGAGATCGTTCCGGTATTGAATCCAATGGAGCTAGACATCGGATATGTGTCTCAGGTTATAAAGTGATCACTAAGCATGATGCTGGTACAAGTATCTCCACTATTTTTTCTTATTTTCTGGGGATTTACAATAAAGTGAGTATATTGCTACCATGTTAAAAATTATAATTCTCTTACCTAGGAAATTCTGAAAAATGGATTAGAAGATGTCAAGCAATTCTTCATTCTCAACGGATCATGTCGACTGCCCTTGAGTCCCAGTCTTCTCGTAAAAGGGATTGTGCCTCAGGTATGTTTGCACATCTTTCGCCATGTAGGTCACTGAGCTCTCAAATGTGGACCATGTCACACGGATCATGTTCCTTCATTGATCACTCTGGCTTGGTGTACCTATCGTCATACATACTGAATCTTGTTCAGGGAACACACACTCTTTACTTCTGATCCTTCAGTTCATTATTATTACAAATCTGCTTATTTAAGGGGATTTTCACCCTTCTTCTTTATAGCAGGGGCGACATGTGGCCAGCCCCCACCATATGGTCATAGACATGCTGGTCTTCGTTGGCTTCTGACATGTATATTCCTTGCCAGACACCAGAGATGTGACGCAGTGCACGCTAAGTTGTAACATTTATGGAATTTAGTTACAATATTTTATAAATGTTCCCGATCATAATACAGCTTTTAGTTTTATTGCGGCCCTTGTTCAATATGACAATGTGTCCTTGGACAAGAAAAGTTTGTGCACCCCTATTTTACAGTCTGTCAGCTTACTCACAGCTGCCCCTTGTCCTTGCTATAAAGTAGTGACCATTGATTGACTATCATGTACAATTCTTTTAGCTCTTCAGGACTCCATGCACACTATGTCATGAGGTTTGCTTTTGAAGAAAGAATATGTGAATGATATAGCAGATCTTTTTAAATATGGATCCTATTGACATACAACTAATATATGTGTGAATGTTTCCTCCTCCTCCCCCATCCAGGTGTAATAGACAGAATAGCCTAGTCTAAGCTATCAGGGGCAACAAAAACCTGAAGGATTGATGCCATGAAGTCACTGTTAGCTGGGTTGGCAGACATCTAATTTCTCTAGTATAGTTGCATACCACTAATACTCTGATTTATCACAGCTTTTACGTAGTTTCTGGCTCAAGAAGCTTTGAAAAGTTTTCACGCCATTTTCGACAAACTCCAACAAAGTTGTCGGAGCTGGACCAGATCATCAAATTCATGAAGAATGGTGGTGTTCCACAAATCTTACTCCAGTCAATTAAGTTTCTGGTGAAGTGATGACTGAGGGCACCCCACCTCGCCTGATTCATTAAGAGCCGTGTGCCTCTTCATTAATTAGGCGCCTCACACTCCCCCCTGCCCCTCGTGATACATTAGGGCATTAGAGTCCTAGACTATAGAGACACATTCTGCCATGGTGTGGTCACTCCAGTGAGAATTCATCCCTCTGCACTTACTATTTCAACTGGTGGAAGTTATGTAATATATAATGTTAAACCTCCGGGTTATTATATTGTATTATATGGTTATATTCGCAGTGCCATTGGATACATTTCAGTGTATAGTTATAAAATAAATATCACTTCCATTCCATAGGTCTCCTCCTCTGATGACTATGCCTCAGTAGCGGGACAGCTGTCAGTAATACGGCTGGCTGACAACTTGTTCTCTTTTCTGAGGGTGAAAATCCATGTACAGGGTCTTTTTCATCCTATTAATACATCACTACTCCTTCCCATAAATATTTAGCTGTAGATTCCTTCACAATTGTGAGGATCTGTAGAGAAAAAATAGAATATCTCTGGCAAACTTTAGAAAAAGTATCTAAATGCAGTGCTACAGCGTGTCTCATTTTTTTCAGGGCTGCTCCCACTTCAACTCAAATGCCGTGCCTCTGAAACTTACCTTCCAGAATGTGGATCCGCTGGGAGAGAACATACCGATTATTTTTAAAGTATGTATCAACAACTGTGCAGATAGCAAAATGAAGAAAGTAATGTTTTGTTGTAAGAGTAAAATGTCCATGTCGCACACATTGCAGAAGAGAACCTACGTCCCAACCTGCAGGTTTTCACTGCACGTTTTGTATCCAGATGTAATATTAAATGATCTGTGCTTTGTACTGATGGAGGCACATAGAGCTGACACGAGTTTTTATTCTTTTTATTTCAAGCTGAGACTTGAACTTAACTGCAGTATACCAAGCCAGCGTAAGTCTTCAGAGAGGAAGATGATTTCAACTTTTGTTCCAGTTATTGGATGTAACAATCGTAAAAGTCAATATGGACCCTTTAACTAGCTTTGACACGTGATTTAGGATGAGAAGTCAAACCAAGCCAGCGTTTCTGGGTGTTTGCTCCACCTTAGTGCACAACAGGAGGTCTGATTTGACCACTGGGTGTGAGAGGCCTCTGGAAAGGTTTCTAAAGGGTAATGTTTCTTTTTTGTGAAATCATATAAAAAAAAAGGTGTAAATAAGCCAAATTACAAATGGAATGTATTAAAAGAATATTTTTATTTAAGGTAGTTAAGATATATACCAAAAACAAAAGGTAAAAATATATATGTACCAGAGTTGGCCACAAGATGGCGCCAACAGCAATGTTACAAGGTATTTGTAGAAGGAATTGAAATGAAAAGAACTCCTGCTAACATAATGTGACTGAAATATTTACTGAAGGTGAAAAAGTATCAAAAAAAGTAGCAATCAATCAAGTGAAGAGTCACAAAACAGAGACCGTGAAATGCCAGTGAAGTAAAGTAATTATCTATGACCTGCTGTGGCGCCAAAGAATCTCTACGTACCTTTCGGCTGAATGAGCCTTTGTAGAAAGAGCACAAAATATGAAAATTTATAAGCCATTCAATGCTCATTTGGGGATTTAATTTGCAAATAGCCTCTTCAGAGAGGAAGAGAACTTGGAGTATAGTGCTACCTATTGGTTGTAGCAATCCTTTCTGGTTTGGCTATTTATCCAAAATTATGTGTCAAGGCTTGTTAAACGATAAGTATTGATTTTTATGATTTCTACATTCGATTACTGTCCTCTTCCTTTCTAAAGATGCTGTTTGCATATTTAAATTCCTATAGGAGCCTCGTGTGGCTTATAAGTCTCCTTATGCTGGCTTGCCACACTACACAAGGAGAAACATAATTCCATATATCCCCTGTCAGGGTCCTCTCACCTAACCAAATCAGGTCTCTAGTGCTTTGACCTGTTGAGGGGAAAGTACTCCAAAACACGTGTCTGCAAATGAAGTGTCTGGTTTGCCTCCTCTTTTCAAAGTCTTGTGCCAGTTCTCGTTAAAGGGTTTATATAAACATTTAGGATTGCTATATCCAATGGGTGGCACTAGTGTTCGTCATCCTCCTCTTTTAAATGTATACATTTTTTATTTGTCAGTGCTATTACAAAGTCAAATCCATGCGACACATTCATTCCTGCACTGAGTGTATGATGCTGATTCTGTGATGAAACTTACAAAATTCATTCTCACCCACAACTACTTTGAATTTGGTAACATATATCTAAAGGAGACTGGTACAGCAATGGGAAGTAAAATTGGGCGATAGCTGGACATAGCAGTTGGATCGAGGGTTGGCTTTTTAAGAATAGGCGTGATTGTGGCATGTTTGAAAGCAAAAGGGAAGGTGCCAGAGGTTAGTGATAGGTTGAAGAGGTGGGTTAGGGATGGGATAAGAGTGGTGGTGAGGTTGGGGAGGAGGTGGGATGGGATGGGGTAGAGCGCACAAGTGGTGAGGTGCGATTTGGAGAGGAGACAATTAAGCTCCCCTTCAGTGATGTTGGATAGGGAGGTTATGGTGTTTGGGCATTGGTCTGTATACAAAGGGGTTGTGGTGGTTGAACAATGAAGACTTGCCTTTCTTTCACAGGACGATAAAACTTTCACACTCCCTATCTATGAACTGTTCCAATATTTATGGCCACAACTGTTTATCCCTCTCCCATAATGATAGTTCTGCTTCATATCAGTTGCCTTATGTATTGCATTATTTCAGTGCAGTGTTGTGTATAAATATGTGACTCTTCAGATTTTGTATCATTCTATGCCTGATGAAGAGACCTGAGTAGTCTTGAAGCCTTGCAATTTGTTACCATCTTTTCAGTTAGCCATTAAAAGGTATCAATCACTGAGGACTCAAATTTTAATATTTTTCTATCTACTGGCTAACATGGTACAAATATATATATATATATATATATATATATATATATGTGTGTGTATATATATTCCTACATTATTTTCACATAATTTACTTTGCCCTAACTTACCTAAAATAAATGACGCTGGATGACAAAATGTCTGTATTCTTCATCAGTGTGGAGACGACCTCCGGCAGGACATGTTGACCTTGCAGATGATTCGCATCATGAATAAAATCTGGATACAAGAGGGTCTGGACATGCGCATGGTGATCTTCCGCTGCTTTTCTACAGGACGCGGACGCGGTAGGTTTTATTTATTTTTTATTAACACTGCTAAAATAACTTCTAAGACATTTTATTAAAAATTACATGAAAGATAAAATATTGTGACATGCCTAAAAAATGTGATTCACCTGAGAACTGCAAGTCCACAAATAAAAGAAACAGGGGATAAAATCTATGTGGTCTATGGAGGGCTTGTAGTCTTCTCATCTGCTAGTCCCACAGTGGTGTGAACATTTATATACTTGCTTGTGCTGCACTGCCATTTCTCATTGTTTCTTAGGTATGTAAGTTGCTTTGGCGATTTTGCGAATGGCAGTCTTTACATTATTTATGGCTCTTCCCTGCAATGTTTTAGACCAGGAAATTGGGACTGCCACTGGTCAGCTAAATTTAAGTTTCTAATCTCGGCGTTGACAGTCAAGAGCTATAAATAAGGTCTACAGGTCATCATTTGTGAATGTTAGACTGCGCTGCAGAAAGGAAGAGCCTGAGTGCTTTTGGTATGTCAGTTAGGACTGACATTTAGTTTTGCTACATAAAGCCTCAGTCGGACTTCCGTGAATCTTGTACCTGTTTTATCAGTGATATTCACAAAGCGAACATGTCCCCAATATAGTCTATGGTACTGTACACATGCACTTTTTTGTGGGCTGAATAGTCCACAACAAGTCACCAAGACATGTCCGTTTTTGATCTGACTCATGGACCAAAATTTCCCATACAAGTCTATGGGTCTGTGAAAAATAAGGACAGCATGGATGCCATCCCTGTGCAATCTTGAGTTGTCAGTCATTAACATTGTTGGAGATAGCAGAAGCTTTTTTTTTGTTTCTCCATCAGTGAAAATCACGGATGAAACACTGATGGTAAAAACTGACACTGACCAAATACTGATGAAAATCAGATCGGAAACAGTGATGAACAATGGTCCGTGTTTTTAGGTATGAGAAAAATTGCAGCCATCTAAAGGAGATTTTAGTGTCCATTCTAGAAATTATTGAATATATGAATTTATAACTGCACGCAATATAGACTTAAAACATTGAGATACTTAGCGCATTGTGTGGCCAAATTGTGTGAGTGTATCGACCAATAATGATGCGAACCCTGTAGATGGGACCCTACATCAAACCGGCATCTCCTGGGCTCCGGTCTACAGATTTAAAGAGCAAGTAGGATTCAGCTCTAGTTGAAAACAGTCTGTGCCAAATGGCAGGAGGGTTTAGCCAAATATGAAGGCAAAAATCAATACTGAGAAGCACCTCCTGGCAGATTAATGACAGATGGACATGCACAATTTGGCCAAACTGTGTGCTGAGAATCTTATTTGTATTAGTAGAGTTTATATATAGCAAAATTCATATATTCAGTGTTCACATATACCTTAGCGCACTCAGTCTGGATGTATTTGGGTCCTATAGCAAAGCATTCACAGAAACTGGCTGTACATTTGTTTAATTTTGCAAGGAAGTGAGGGTCAGTCTCATTTTTTGCTTTTGAGAAATCATTGAGGCCCTTTCATGATTGCAACAAACCCAGCAAACCAATCTGTTAAATAATATGGAGCACTTACCTGCATATACAACCCCTGGCAAACATTATGGAATCACCGGCCTTGGAGGATGTTCATTCCGTTGTTTAATTTTGTAGAAAAAAAGCCGATCACAGACATGGCACAAAACTAAAGTCATTTCAAATGGCAACTTTCTGGCTTTAAGAAACACTAAAAGAAATCAAGAACAAAAAAAGTGTTAGTCAGTAATGGTTACTTTTTTTAACCAAGCATAGGGGAAAAATTATGGAATCACTCAATTCTGAGGGAAACAATTATGGAATCACCCTGTAAATTTTCATACCCAAAACTAACACCTGCATCAAATTAGATCTGCTCGTTAGTCTGCATCTAAAAAGGAGTGATCACACCTTGGAGAGCTGTTACACCAAGTGGACTGACATGAATCATGGCTCCAACACAAGAGATGTCAATTGAAACAAAAGAGAGGATTATCAAACTCTTAAAAGAGGGTAAATCATCACGCAATGTTGCAAAAGATGTTGGTTGTTCACAGTCAGCTGTGTCTAAAATCTGGACCAAATACAAACAACATGGGAAGGTTGTTAAAAGCAAACATACTGGTAGACCAGGGAAGACATCAAAGCATCAAGACCGGAAACTTAAAGCAATATGTCTCCAAAACAGGAAATGCACAACAAAACAAATGTGGAACGAATGGGTGGAAACTGGAGTCAACGTCTGTAACCGAACTGTAAGAAACAGCCTAAAGGAAATGGGATTTACATACAGAAAAGCTAAACAAAAGCCATCATTAACACCTAAACAGAAAAAAACAAGGTTACAATGGGCTAAGGGAAAGCAATCGTGGACTGTGGATGACTGGATGAAAGTCATATTCAGTGATGAATCGCGAATCTGCATTGGGCAAGGTGATGATGCTGGAACTTTTGTTTGGTGCTGTTCCATTGAGATTTATAAAGATGGCTGCCTGAAGAGAACATGCAAATTTCCAGTCATTGATGATATGGGGCTGCATGTCAGGTGAAGGCACTGGGGAGATGGCTGTCATCACATCTTCAATAAATGCACAAGTTTATGTTGATATTTTGGACACTTTTCTTATCCCATCAATTGAAAGGATGTTTGGGGATGATGAAATCATTTTTCAAGATGATAATGCATCCTGCCATGGAGCAAAAACTGTGAAAACATTCCTTGAAAAAGGACACATAAGGTCAATGTCATGGCCTGCAAATAGTCCGGATCTCAATCCAATTGAAAATCTTTGGTGGAAGTTGAAGAAAATGGTCCATGACAAGGCTCCAACCTGCAAAGCTGATCTGGCAACAGCAATCAGAGAAAGTTGGAGCCAGATTGATGAAGAGTACTATTTGACACTCATTAAGTCCATGGCTCAGAGACTACAAGCTGTTATAAAAGCCAGAGGTGGTGCAGCAAAATACTAGTGATGTTTTGGAGTGTTTTTTTGTTTGTTTTTCATGATTCCATAATTTTTTCCTCAGAATTGAGTGATACCATAATTTTTCCCCTATGTTAGGTTAAAAAAAGTAACCATTACTGACTACCACATTTTTTGTTCTTGATTTCTTTTAGTGTTTCTTAAAGCCAGAAAGTTGCCATTTGAAATGACTTTAGTTTTGTGCCATGTCTGTGATCTGCTTTTCTTCTACAAAATTAAATAACTGAATGAACATCCTCCAAGGCCGGTGATTCCATAATTTTTGCCAGGGGTTATAAAAGAGCATTAATTATATTTGCTCTTGGATCCAATTTATGATGCTGTCAATCCCCCAATAAACCCCTGTCAGACAAAAGTCCTGGATACGCACATTTCTCCATGAAACAGAATTCTCTGTTCCTTATCAGATTGGAGAATGTCTTCTTGAGCAGTACAGTGTGGACATTAGGGGCGTCAATGATGACTATAGGTGTGTGCCCCTGTAGGTTAGTATATACAGTAGTATTGTCATCCTGCTTACTTTAAAGATGAAGCCAGTAGGACAAGGGTGAAATCCGCATCTATGACAATGGTGCACAACCTATGGCCGTTGGGGCCACATGCAACCCATGATGCTATTCTTTGTGACCCCCTTCCCCCCCACCCATATGGAAACAGAAAGACTTGTCTGTGTGTGACTGCTCGGATGTAGTTTCCATGTCAAGATGAAGAGGGGTGCGCACACACCTTAGGAGCATGTGCAAGTACTAATGTTTGTAGTGCGTAATTCCCCATGTATGATGAGATTGGGGTTGTATGTTATGGGAATTTTGATATCTTCAGCTATTACGACAAAGCCCATAATATACACGAGAAACCCACATGCATGCAGGGTATTTTCCTCTCTGGAATCCTGATTGGGAAAAGAAAGTGGACCCCTTCTCGATAGGACTCGTGGAACCCATTCAACCTACTCCTATTGGACAGTCACGGCACATACTTTTGATATGTCATACACATCTTAGATGGAAAAATATCCCTTTAAGCGTTTATCGCCAATGTCATTGTGGCCAGAAAAAGAAGTGTGCCCCTGATCTAAAATATTTTATGCGGCTTGTGTTTTGTGCTCCTCATTAGCAGCCAGTCATCGCTGTGGCTCTCATAAAGCAGTCGTAGATAAAATAATAAAAAAAAATAATAAGAGCTGCTAATATAATACTTGAATAGCACAGCTGTTGTATTGTACCTGGCATACTCCAGCCAGCGTAAAATCGCACACTTATATGAGCAACATAGCTTATCAGAAGAACTATACTACAATTCTAATTGGATGTATTGGCTATTATTATTATTACACGTACTACATATTCGGATAAGATCTTGGGGATAGGATTACCCCTTTAAATAAAAAAAAAAAATATATATATATATATATATATATATATATATATATATATATATATATATATATATATATATATATATATATATATATATATATATATATATAACAAAAAGGCTCTCCACTAACTTTTGTTTTTTTGTTGATGTGGTTACAGAGCTGGTGTCACACTGTCACCATGTGATCACTAGGCTCAGCAGTCTGGTGCTGTCTGATGCCAGTGACTGGCTGCAGTGGTCGCCGACCTCTACATGCCATTACCATTGCAGACTGATCAACATAGACCATATGCAGCAGCAGTGAGAGAATCAACAGATTAAAAAAGAAATTAAAGGGAACCTGTCATCAGATTCATGCTGGTCAAAACCAGGTTGTGGCATAGATCAGACACTGGCTGTGAGTTTTCAGCTATGGATGCCTTCTCATGAAATACTGTGGGGTTTCCAGAGCAAACATATTTTCAAAAGCTAGCCATGGACTATGTGTCTTTACTGGCTAATCAGAGGAGGGACTCGCCTTGGACTAGGCAGGAAGGACACCAAGTCCTTGGCCAGCGTTTTAGTGTATGCGCTGTTTCTCAGAAAGATATTCCTGGACGTAATCATCCAGTCATCCATCAGTGTCAGATTCCTGGAAGTGGTAGGACCAGTATGAATCTGATAACGGGTTCCCTATGAAAGGACAATCCCTTTATGTGTTAATTATTATATTCTGTAAAAGATGTTTAAGTTACATAATATCGTAATGAAAATCTGAGTAGATGTAGGACATAACATCTAGCTAATGTCTATAATGTCTAGACACAAGTTAATAATTAGACCACTATTTTCCAGGTATGGTTGAGATGATCCCATCTGCAGAAACTCTGAGGAAGATCCAGGTGGAGCATGGAGTCACTGGCTCATTTAAAGACCGACCTCTTGCTGTCTGGCTGCAAAAACACAATCCCACAGAGGATGAGTATGAAAAGGTGATATAACCCATATGTGTGACCGGATACCACAATAAGCATTACTTGCCCGTTAAACCCCGGCCATTTCACAATTGTCAGGGAGTGGTGGCACTGGAACAGCAGGGACTTTAGCCGGGAAACGAATGCATATTTTGTGTGTCGGGAAAGCAGCTCTCTGACTCCTTCTAACCTTGTCCAGTTCATTTCCCATACAAATAGTATATCCTCTCATAGCGCATATCCTAGAGATCAGCATCTCCATGTCTATCCCAGGCTGTCCTAGGGTCACATGTTCATTAATAAAATGCGTCTTGTAGAGGACCGATCACCGCCCATGACATGTCTGCTTTAATAAATACCTGTATTCACCATGAAATGACTGTTCTGGAGAATCTGTTCCTAGAACCTAGAGATGTGCTGTTCCTCTGTAATTCCTCCTTCAAATTTATGATCAAATTAATAACCAGGTGTTACCATTCCCTTTCATCAAAGGAGTGTGTCCCGACATAGCCTAGTAATGTCAGCACTGATTGGCAGCGCCAGACTATGTAGTGTAGGGACTTGCTCCTTACTGATAACACCCAGTTGTCATTTTATTCATACATAGAAGGAATAACGGAGGAACAACATTGGATTCTGGGAAAAGATGATGCAGCATTCGTATTTCCTGAAGAATACAAGTGTTTACTGAAACAGAGGTGTCAGTAGATCTGATATGTAATGAGGACCTGTTGGATGTGGGTTTTCATTGTATAATTAGGACTTGTGAGCTTATGATGCACTTCATTTATAGTCGTTGGTAACTGTAATTGTGCAGGCAGTTGAGAATTTCATCTACTCGTGTGCGGGATGCTGCGTAGCCACCTATGTGCTTGGGATCTGTGATCGACACAATGACAACATCATGCTGAAGACAAGTGGCCACATGTTTCACATAGACTTTGGCCGCTTCTTGGGACACGCTCAAATGTTTGGAAACATTAAACGGTGGGTACGATCGTGTATGTGTTATATGTTTTGTATGAAACATTCTAATATTAAGCGATTTTGCTAAAGTCCCATTAAATGTGTGGGTTTCTTTCTATTTTGTTGTCACTACAGGGATCGGGCACCTTTCGTCTTCACATCAGACATGGCGTATGTAATTAATGGAGGGGACAAAACTTCCAGTCGCTTTCATGACTTTGTGGATTTATGCTGCCAGGCATATAATCTAATCCGCAAACATACTCACCTTTTTCTCAACCTACTGGGACTAGTAAGTGAAATGTTCATAGATTGCTGTAATGGATACTGATATTCTGCAGATTTGTACATTTTAGTCCTCATGCACACATACAAGTTCTGTGTACAATGGTTGTGATTGTATATTGGACCTTTTACCTCCTGTTTTATCTGAAAGAACTAAAAGAGGCTGGTGGGCGTAAAAAATAATAAACTCCTCTACACTAACCACTGGCCCAGTGCTGTCTCTCTGTAGCTGTTCGCGGTCTTTGTTGACTGGTGGCAGTGGTGACCTCACAGCTACCGTGCACATGACTGCTGCAGCCAATTACTGGACTTGGCATGTTTGTGCAGACCACCTCTGAGCCTAGTGATTGGCTGCAGCAGTTATGTGAACTGTAGTAATGATATCACTGCCGTAGCCCATCAACAAACACTAGGAGCAGTAACAGAGAGTCAGCACTAGACTAATAGCTGAGTTTATTTCTTTTTCTACTGCAAGCGGAATAAAAATGTTTTTCTTTGAAAAACCCTTTAAAGGTTCTATGTGGATTGCAGGCTCTGTTCAGACAGATAAATCAGTAGGACCCGATTGACCCCATTATTAGTCACTGGAGTCTGTCAGGAACCACTGAAGTCCATCGTGCAGCAAAATCATCGTGGTGTCATGGCTTCCTTTTCACACAGATGTTACCAGAATCTGGTATTTTACATCCGTTACTGTTTCCTGCAATACCCAACAGAATGGACCATTTGCTTTGATCTTTCAGATGGTCATCACAGTTAAGCCCCCCATATACTTGATATAGAGCTTTCACCTGTTCATTTGGCCGGCAGCTAAGTCGCCTAACTCCAACAGACACAGAAATGCTTGCTCTGCCGAGCTCACCTGTGTTCTCTGAGAGCCGCTATGTGACATTTGTGGCAAAAGCTTATAAAACAAAATGATTGGCAGTCCATAAATAATTGGACATCCCTGATCCTTATATTTCCCATAATCATCTGTTGGGAAAAACTCGTGAGGAGAACATTTCCATACACATTAGATTGTCTGACAAACTTGTCGATATCGATGGATTCTATCAACCATTGAATAAAAGCCCCCATACACATTAAACGAACATCAGGTGAACTTATCATTATCGACAGCCTAATGGGGGCCATTATTCAGTGTTTTGGTGTGCCTTAGAGATCGTAAGGTGGTGGCCCTAAATGAAAAGTGATAAAGAATGGACCTTCACTTTAATCCATAAGATGTGATTGCACGTTCATATGATCTGTTCCTACTTTATATTGGTTGAACCTGGTCCAATGCAACCAACAGATTTTATTTAAACTGTTCCAGAAATATTTGCAGCCTATAATTATTGAAATCTTGGCCCTTGGTTGAGAGTCTAACCTCCAACTATCTGCTTTAGATGTTGTCATGTGGAATTCCTGAGCTGTCTGACCTGCAGGATTTAAAGTATGTCTATGACGCTCTGCGCCCACAAGATTCGGAAGCTGATGCCACAACATATTTTACCCGGTAACTGGAGCTGTCTATATAGTCGAGTGTTTCTTGTACATGTCAGGTTGCCATCAACAATCCAACTAAGTAGTGCACATCCTTATTTCTCTACACCAGGCTCATAGAGTCCAGTCTGGGATCAGTAGCCACAAAGTTAAATTTCTTCATTCACAATCTGGCACAGCTGAAGTTCAGTGGTTCAGATGAGCGGTTAACACTCTCCTTCGCGCCAAGAACTCACACAATGAAAGTGGATGGGAGGATTCGGGATGTTTTCCTAACTCGTTATAAGAAGATCTTTAATCCTAATAAAGGATATGTAAGTGGAGTTCTCTCCAGACCGGTCTAACTATTGTCCCTTGCATATGTTAAATTATATCTTTTCATCTACATATAGACTGGGACAAGATTTGGCAATGTTCTTGCCTTGCTGTAAACGTGTATTAATAATATTGGTTCTGCTTGTTACAGGTCTATGTAATTAAGGTGGTACGGGAGAGCCTGCATGAGACCACTCATGTACAGAGATCCTTCGAGGAGTTCCAGGAGCTACATAGCAAACTAAGGTTACTTTTCCCAGCATCACAACTTCCCAGGTAACTCCATATTCGGGACTTGGGACACTAAACATTAAAAGGATTATTGAAAAGGAATTGTCATTTATAGTAATCTCCTGTGATACAATGCAGATAGTGTTTATGCTGCACTTTTTTCTTCTGAATCCCCAGATTTCCCCAAGTTGTTAGACAGTTATAATGTTTGGGGTTTTTTTTCAAACTCAAAGAAAAGAGGAATGCACCTGTACTATTATTTCCAGGGTCTGATCATGGTAATTTGGTAATTGGCTAGTAGAATTTGGAAGTAGTTTTGATAAAATAAATATAATGAGATTCAGACCTTTAAGGGAATCTGTCACCAGGTTTTTGCTATGTAATCTAAGAGCAGTACAATGTCGGAGCAGAGACCCTGATTACAGCGATGTGTCACTTTCTGGGCTGTGTTTAGCTATTTCAATACAATCAGTGTTTTATCCGTAGGAGATTATCACTACAGGACAACTGGCCTTGTGCCTCCTAGTCCAACCATGCCCCAGCACTGATTAGTAGCTCTCTGTCACTGTACAATGTACACAGAAAGCTGTGATGTGGGAAGGGTTATACATGCACAGTAATTCAACTTCTTATTAATTTAAAGAAATAAAAATATGGCTTCCTTTTAAAGGCTATTCCCAACGTCTGTGTTGAAGCCACAGGATATGCCTCATATGTGCAGGTCAGACCTCTGCTACCCTTACATATTTTAAGAAACAGGGCCACATACCATATGATTCACAAACCTGTGCTGATATAAACATGTTAGAATATTTAAAGGTATTTTTGCTATTCCGTTCTGCATGATCCAGAAAAAAATAGTATAACATACTTTGTAATTAACTAAACACACCGGGTCATAGGTTTGTAATTAAATATTTGTTAAACGAATGATACCCATATCTGATACACATAGGCTAAAATAATATTTGTTTAATAGGTACGCCATGACATGTCCATGAAATGGTTGCCATTTTTTATTTATTTTACTCCTTTGTATATTAATTCCACAGTGCTATACAGACATCATCATCGCTGTCCCCATTGAGGCTCACAATCTAGATTCCCTATTAGTATGTCTTTGCAGTGTGGGAGGAAACCCACGCAAACATGGGGAGAACATACAAACTCCTTGCAGATGTTGTGATTGGTGGGATTTGAATCCAGCCATCATGCTGCCAGTATAGCCTGTAGGTGACACATGTCACTGTCATGCATCCATCAAAACATAGATGAGGAGCTTTTCTTAGCATATACGTTACACAGACACAAAATGACCAGACCAGAAACGGACCCTTCTTTTTTCCAACAGCAGATAAGGGGAGAAAATTGGGTCACTCCAGTATACACTATCAGTGTTCCCCAACTCCGGCCCTCAAGAGCCACCAAAAGGTCATGTTTTCAGGATTTCCTTAGTATTACACAGGTGATACTTGCATCAACTGGACGACCAAGAATCCCATCACCTGTGTAATACTAAGGAAATCCTGAAAACATGACCTGTTGGTGGCTCTTGAGGGCTGGAGTTGGGGAACACTGCACTAGATGGTCAACCATTCCCACCAGAGTCGCCCAACATTTGTATAGTGTGTATGACCACCTAAAACTGCTGGTAGGACAAAGATATCCTGCAAGTTACTAATTTATATAAAACCTCAATACAAACCACTCACATGGTATTTAGAGCACCAATATTTTTGTCTTTAAAACCATGTGTTAGGCACTGAAACGCCGTACAGATTGATTGGTGTCTTGATTCTGAGACCCACACTGAGCGGTAGCGCTCTTCAGCTGACTGAGTGCACACAGAGCAGATGTGGGGGCTTCATAGAAAGTCTATGCGCCTGGGCTCCACTCTGTGTACAGGCTCAAACATCTTTTTTTCCACCTATGTAATATATTTATTGATTAAATTTTGTATCCTTTCTTATTGTTTTCTTAGTTTCCCAAATCGCTTTGTTATTGGTCGTTCCCGTGGAGAGGCAACGGCAGAGCGCCGAAAGGAAGACTTGAATGCATATATTTGGCACTTGATCCATTCTCCTCCTCAGGTGGCTGAGGTTAGACAAAGTTTTTGCTTTCTAAAATTGAGAGCTATTTATTTCTGGGCACATTGCCATCTAACTGTCACATGATCAAAGTATACTTTGATATTAGAAAAGTGGACAGATCTTTAAAGGGGTATTCTGGTCTATACAAATATCACGTATCTGTGGGATAGGTGATAATTGTTAGATCTGTATAGGTCCCACCACTGAAACTCCACCAATTATTGCAACGGGAGACTTGTTCCCATGTTTTCTTTCAGCCACGGTCCTAAATGGAATAGAGCGGCTGGTGTATAGCATCAACGATCCAAAGATAACCAAGCACAACAAGTGATCATTAAAGCAGATGACCATACGCAGTTAATATATATGAGACCTCCCAACTCTCCATTGAAGGCATGTGTCGGTGGAGATGTAGAGAGGGCTGTTGGATTTTAACTGCCCTTTTTTTAAATTTTTGTGGAAATAAACGTTGCATGATTTCAGCAGCGGCTTTTACCCCCTTTTCCTAATGAGAGCACATGCATGCTTAACCAAGTCGAACAAGCATTTGTGTGAAGAGACAAGATAGTTGTGGGCCAAACAAGCTATCTAATGTCTATGGCCAGTGTTGGACCTTTTTTTGCTGTCGTATTTATGAACGAATTATTCTGCACCCCCCGATGAGAGGTTAATGTTTCACCACATTTGCCTCTTGGCGTAAGCTGCACCTGTCGCATTGTTTGCCTTGCTGTAATCCTACCTCTCATAAGAGTCTGTTCACAATCTGTTGTTAATGGAGACATTGCTCATTTCCCTTCTGGCGTAAGCCTACTGACCTGCATGTTCTCCTTATTAGACAATAATAGTATCTGGCCTAACTACGTGAGATAGTACCGAAATGTATCTCCGCTTCTTGTGTATTCTGTGGTCAGAAGTGAACTCTGCGGTTCTGATTAGCGTTTAAGTGATTGTGCCTACCACAATCTTATTTTTTGCTGCATATTAAACTATAGGTGATAATTTGATGATCATTTGGGTACAGTTACTCTGATGATCACCGATCCTGAGAATGGAGACTCCAAATCACCCATTTGAATGAAGCGGTGGTTGAGCATGTGCTGTGTTGCTGCATTCAAAGTCTAAGGGACTGTCATGGTTAACTGCATATAGTGCGTTATCTGCAGAGAGGAGAGGGTGAGAATAAGCCCTTTTTTGATTAACCTAAAACGAGAACGTGTTGTTTTTTTAAATGGTAGAGATAGATATACAATGGCTTGCAAAATTATTCACCCCCCATTGGCGTTTTCCGTGTTTTGCTACCTCTCAACTTGTAATTTCACAGTTGCTGTTTTTTTTTAAGGTTTGCATCAGTTCATGTAAAGGATATGTCTACAACTGTGAACATTTGGTTTTCTTTTTTTTTTTTTTTTTCTGTGAAGCAAACAACAAATAGGACAAAATAACTGAAAACTTCACTGTGCATAACTATTCACCCTCCTAAAGGGGGTGCAATTGCGGCTGCAAATCGCTTTGGATAAGTCTCTATGAGCTTTCTTCATCTTGCCACTGGGGTTTATGCCCATTCCTCAAGCAAAACTGCTGCAGCTCCTTCAAGTTAGATGGTTTCCTCTGGTAAACACCAATCTTCAAGTCTGACCACAGATTCTCAATTGGATTAAGGTCTGGGCTTTGACTAGGCCACTCCAAAACATTTACTGGTTTCCCCTTAAACCACTCGAGTGGTGATTTAGCAGTATGCTTTGGGGCATTGTCTTGTTGGAAGGTCAACCTCCGTCCCAGTCTCAAATCACTGACAGACTGAAACATGTTTTGCTCAAGAATCTCTCTGTATTTTGCACCATCCATCTTCCCCTTGACTCAACCATTTTCCCTGTCCCTGCTACTGAAAAACATCCGCACAGCATGATGCTGCCACCACCTTGTTTCACTTTTGGGATGGTGTTCTTGGGGAGATGAGCTATGTTGATTTGGTGTTTACCTTTGGTGGCCAAAAAGTTCAATTTTGGTCTTATCAGACCACAGAATGCCCTCCTTCCCGGGCTGAGAGTTTTGGTGGGCGATCCTCTCTTAGCAGGCTTGTTGCAGTACCATGTTCTTTCCATTTGATGATGCTCCAGGGGGATCATCAGAGATTGGGATATTGTTTCATAACCCAACGCAGACTTCTCTACTATTTTGTCCCTAACTTGTTTAGAGATCTCTTTGGTCTTCATGGTGTTGTTTGGTTAGTGGTGACTCTTGATTAACCCCTTAATCCCATATGACGTACAATCCCATCAAGGTGACCTGGGACTTAATTCCCAGTGACGGGATAGTACGTCACATGCCATCGGCCGCGCTCATGGGGGGAGTGCGGCCGATCGCGGCTGGGTGTCAGCTGACTATCGCAGCTGACATCCGGCACTATGTGCCAGGAGCGGTCACGGACCGCCCCAGGCACATTAACCCCCGGCTCACTGGGATCAAACATGATAGGTATAGGGAAGCATCGCGCAGGGAGGGGGCTCCCTGCGGGCTTCCCTGAGACCCTCGGAGCAACGCGATGTGATCGCGTTGCTCCGAGCGTCTCTTACCTCCTCTCCCTCCAGGCCCCGGATCCAAATTGGCCGCGGGGCTGCATCCGGGTCCTGCAGGGAGGTGGCTTACCAAGCGCCTGCTCAGAGCAGGCACTGGTAAGCCTGCAGCGCTGTAAGTCAGATCGCTGATCTGACAGAGTGCTGTGCAAACTGTCAGATCAGCGATCTGTGATGTCCCCCCCTGGGACAAAGTAAAAAAGTAACAAAAAAATTTTCCACATGTGTAAAAAAAAAAAAAAAATGTAAATAAAGAAAAAAATATATATATTATTCCCATGAATACATCTCTTTATCTAAATAAAAAAAAACAATAAAAGTACACATATTTAGTATCGCCGCGTCTGTAATGACCCGACCTATAAAACTGTCACACTAGTTAACCCCTTCAGTGAACACCGTAAAAAAAAAAAAAAAAAAAGAGGCAAAAAACAACGCTTTATTATCATACTGCCGAACAAAAAGTGGAATAACACGTGATCAAAAAGACTGATATAAATAACCATGGTACCGCTGAAAACGTCATCTTGTCCCGCAAAAAACGAGCCGCCAAACAGCATCATCAGCAAAAAAATAAAAAAGTTATAGGCCTCAGAATAAAGCGATGCCAATATAATTATTTTTTCTATAAAATAGTTTTTATCGTATAAAAGCGCCAAAACATAAAAAAAGATATAAATGAGGTATCGCTGTAATCGTACTGACCCGAATAATAAAACTGCTTTATCCATTTTACCAAACGCGGAACGGTATAAACGCCCCCCAAAAGAAATTCATGAATAGCTGGTTTTTGGTCATTCTGCCTCACAAAAATCGGAATAAAAAGCGATCAAAAAATGTCACGTGCCCGAAAATGTTACCAATAAAAACTTCAACTCGTCCCGCAAAAAACAAGACTTCACATGACTCTGTGGACCAAAATATGGAAAAATTATAGGTCTCAAAATGTGGAGACGCAAAAACTTTTTTGCTATGAAAAGCCTCTTTTAGTGTGTGACGGCTGCCAATCATAAAAATCCGCTATAAAAAACCAACGCTATAAAAGTAAATCAAACCCCCCTTCATCACCCCCTTAGTTAGGGAAAAATAATAAAATTAAAAAAATGTATTTATTTCCATTTTCCCGTTAGGGTTAGGTGTCATGATCTCAATGGCAAGAGATCATAGCATCAGCATATATAGGAACTAGCTCTTGGAAGATGGAAACTGAGCTGACCATGAACTAAACCTAACACACAACTAGCAGTGGCCGGGTAGCATGCCTACGTTGATTCTAGATGCCCAGCACCAGCCGGAGGACTAAATAATGCTAGCAGAGGAAAATATTAGTCCTAGCTCACCTCTAGAGAAATACCCCGAAAGGAGACAGAGGCCCCCCACATGTATTGGCGGTGAATTAAGATGAAATAACAAACGCAGCATGAAAATAGGTTTAGCAAATTTGAGGTCCACTTACTACATAGCAGAAGACAGAAAGGACACTTTCATGGTCAGCTAAAAACCCTATCAAAACACCATCCAGAAATTACTTTAAAACTCTGGCATTAACTCATAACACCAGAGTGGCAATTCCTGTTCACAAGAGCTTTCCAGACACAGTAACAAAACTACAGCTGTGAACTGGAACAAAAATGCAAAAACAAACATGGACAAGAGTCCAACTTATCTAGTAGTTGTCTAGGAGCAGGAACAAGCACAGAGAGGCTTCTGATAACATTGTTGACCGGCAAGCAACTAACAGAGCAGCAAGGTTATATAGCGACTCCCACATCTTGATGGGAACAGGTGAACAGAGAAGATGAAGACACCAGTTCAATTCCACCAGTAGCCACCGGGGGAGCCCAGAATCCAAATTCACAACAGTACCCCCCCCTCAAGGAGGGGGCACCGAACCCTCACCAGAACCACCAGGGCGATCAGGATGGGCCCTATGAAAGGCACGAACCAGATCAGAGGCATGAACATCAGATGCATTCACCCAAGAATTATCCTCCTGGCCGTATCCCTTCCACTTAACCAGATACTGGAGTCTCCGTCTGGAAACACGAGAGTCTAAGATTTTCTCCACAACGTACTCCAACTCACCCTCAACCAACACCGGAGCAGGAGGCTCAACGGAAGGCTACCAGAAGGACCTTGCCACCAAATCCCTGGTACCAAAAATGCCAGGATGACCTGCCAACGCAGAAGAATGAACCTCAGAGATGACTCTACTGGTCCAATCATCAGGAACAAACAGTTTATCAGGTGGGCAACGATCAGGTCTATCCGCCTGAAACTCCTGCAAGGCCCGCCGCAGGTCTGGAGAAACGGCTGACAATACCACTCCATCCTTAAGGATACCTGTGGGCTCAGAGTTACCAGGCGAGTCAGGCTCAAAACTCCTAGAAAGGGCATCCGCCTTAACATTCTTAGAACCCGGTAGGTATGACACCACAAAATTAAACCGAGAGAAAAATAATGACCAGCGCGCCTGTCTAGGATTCAGGCGCCTGGCGGTCTCAAGATAAATCAAATTTTTGTGGTCAGTCAATACCACCACCTGATGTCTGGCCCCCTCAAGCCAATGGCGCCACTCCTCAAAAGCCCACTTCATGGCCAAAAGCTCCCGATTCCCAACATCATAATTCCGCTCAGCGGGCGAAAATTTACGGGAAAAGAAGGCACAAGGCCTCATCACGGAGCAGTCAGAATTTTTCTGCGACAACACTGCCCCAGCTCCGATCTCAGAAGCGTCGACCTCAACCTGAAAAGGTAGAGCAACATCAGGCTGACGCAACACAGGGGCAGAGGAAAAACGGCGCTTAAGCTCCCGAAAGGCCTCCACAGCATCAGGGGACCAATCAGCAACATCAGCACCCTTCTTAGTCAAATCGGTCAATGGCTTAGCAATATCCGAAAAACCAGCAATAAATCGACGATAAAAGTTAGCAAAGCCCAAAAATTTCTGAAGACTCTTAAGAGAAGAGGGCTGCGTCCAATCACAAATAGCTTGAACCTTGACAGGATCCATTTCAATGGAAGAGGGGTAAAAAATATATCCCAAAAAGGAAATCCTCTGTACCCCAAAAACACACTTAGAACCCTTCACACACAAAGAATTAGACCGCAAAACCTGAAAAACCCTCCTGACTTGCTGGACATGAGAGTCCCAGTCATCCGAAAAAATCAGAATATCATCCAGATACACAATCATAAATTTGTCCAAATAATCGCGAAAAATATCATGCATAAAGGACTGGAAAACTGACGGAGCATTTGAAAGACCAAAAGGCATCACTAAATACTCAAAGTGGCCCTCGGGCGTATTAAATGCGGTTTTCCACTCATCCCCCTGCCTGATTCGCACCAAATTATACGCCCCACGAAGGTCAATCTTAGAGAACCACTTGGCCCCCTTTATGCGAGCAAACAAATCAGTCAACAACGGCAATGGGTATTGATATTTAACAGTGATTTTATTCAAAAGCCGATAATCAATACATGGTCTCAAAGAGCCGTCTTTTTTTGACACAAAGAAAAAACCGGCTCCTAAGGGAGATGACGATGGACGAATATGTCCCTTTTCCAAGGACTCCTTTATATATTCTCGCATAGCAGCATGTTCAGGCACAGACAGATTAAATAAACGACCCTTTGGGTATTTACTACCCGGGATTAAATCTATGGCACAATCGCACTCTCGGTGCGGAGGTAACGAACCAAGCTTAGATTCTTCAAAGACGTCACGATAGTCAGACAGGAACTCAGGAATTTCAGAGGGAATAGATGATGAAATGGAAACCACAGGTACATCCCCATGAGCCCCCTTACATCCCCAGCTTAACACAGACATAGCTCTCCAGTCGAGGACTGGGTTGTGAGATTGCAGCCAAGGCAATCCTAGCACCAAATCATCATGTAGATTATGCAGCACCAGAAAGCGAATAATCTCCTGGTGATCCGGATTAATACGCATAGTTACTTGTGTCCAGTATTGTGGTTTATTATTAGCCAATGGGGTGGAGTCAATCCCCTTCAGAGGAATAGGAGTCTCCAAAGGCTCTAAATCATACCCACAGCGTTTGGCAAAGGACCAATCCATAAGACTCAAAGCGGCGCCAGAGTCGACATAGGCGTCCGTGGTAATAGATGACAAAGAGCAAATCAGGGTCACAGATAGAATAAACTTAGACGGTAAGGTGCAAATGGAAACAGATTTACCAAGCTTTTTAGTGCGCTTAGAGCATGCTGATATAACATGAGTAGAATCACCACAATAGAAACACAACCCATTTTTCCGTCTAAAATTCTGCCGCTCGCTTCGGGACAGAATTCTATCACACTGCATACTCTCTGGCGATTTCTCAGTGGACACCGCCAGATGGTGCACTGGTTTGCGCTCCCGCAAACGCCTATCGATCTGAATAGCCATTGTCATGGACTCATTTAGACCCGCAGGCACAGGGAACCCCACCATAACATCCTTAATGGCATCAGAGAGACCCTCTCTGAAAGTCGCCGCCAGGGCGCACTCATTCCACTGAGTAAGCACAGACCATTTACGGAATCTTTGGCAGTAAATTTCCGCTTCATCTTGCCCCTGAGATAGGGACATCAAAGTTTTTTCTGCCTGAAGCTCCAAATGAGGTTCGTCATAAAGCAACCCCAAGGCCAGAAAAAACGCATCCACATTGAGCAACGCAGGATCCCCTGGTGTCAATGAAAAAGCCCAGTCTTGAGGGTCGCCCCGGAGCAAGGAAATCACAATCCTGACCTGCTGTGCAGGGTCTCCGGCAGAGCGAGATTTCAGGGACAAAAATAATTTGCAATTATTTCGAAAATTCTGAAACCCAGATCTATTCCCCGAGAAAAATTCCGGCAAAGGAATTCTCGGCTCAGATACAGGTGCATGACAAACAAAATCTTGCAAATTTTGTACCTTCGTGGCGAGATTAATCAAACCTGCAGTTACACTCTGAAGATCCATTACAAACAGGTGGACACAGAGCCATTCAAAGGAGAGAAAAAAAAAAAAAAAAAAAAAATTTCAGCAGACTACTTATTTCTCTCCTTTCTCAGCCAAGGATTTTAACCCTTTAATGGGCCGGTCAAACTGTCATGATCTCAATGGCAAGAGATCATAGCATCAGCATATATAGGAACTAGCTCTTGGAAGATGGAAACTGAGCTGACCATGAACTAAACCTAACACACAACTAGCAGTGGCCGGGTAGCATGCCTACGTTGATTCTAGATGCCCAGCACCAGCCGGAGGACTAAATAATGCTAGCAGAGGAAAATATTAGTCCTAGCTCACCTCTAGAGAAATACCCCGAAAGGAGACAGAGGCCCCCCACATGTATTGGCGGTGAATTAAGATGAAATAACAAACGCAGCATGAAAATAGGTTTAGCAAATTTGAGGTCCACTTACTACATAGCAGAAGACAGAAAGGACACTTTCATGGTCAGCTAAAAACCCTATCAAAACACCATCCAGAAATTACTTTAAAACTCTGGCATTAACTCATAACACCAGAGTGGCAATTCCTGTTCACAAGAGCTTTCCAGACACAGTAACAAAACTACAGCTGTGAACTGGAACAAAAATGCAAAAACAAACATGGACAAGAGTCCAACTTATCTAGTAGTTGTCTAGGAGCAGGAACAAGCACAGAGAGGCTTCTGATAACATTGTTGACCGGCAAGCAACTAACAGAGCAGCAAGGTTATATAGCGACTCCCACATCTTGATGGGAACAGGTGAACAGAGAAGATGAAGACACCAGTTCAATTCCACCAGTAGCCACCGGGGGAGCCCAGAATCCAAATTCACAACAGTTAGGGCTAGGGTTAGAGCTAGGGTTAGGGTTAGGGCTAGGGTTAGGGTTGGGGCTAGGGTTAGGGTTGGGGCTAAAGTTAGGGTTAGGGTTGGGGCTAAAGTTAGGGTTGGGGCGAAAGTTAGGGTTAGGGTTGGGGCTAAAGTTAGGGTTGGGGCTAAAGTTAGGGTTAGGGTTGGGGCTAAAGATAGGGTTAGGGTTTGGATTACATTTACAGTTGGGATTAGGGTTGGTATTAGAGTTAGGGGTGTGTCAGGGTTAGGGGTGTGGTTAGGGTTACCGTTGGGATTAGGGTTAGGGGCGTGTTTGGATTAGGGTTTCAGTTAGAATTGGGGAGTTACCACTGTTTAGGCACATCAAGGGCTCTCCAAACGCGACATGGCGTCCGATCTCAATTCCAGCCAATTCTGCGTTGAAAAAGTAAAACAGTGCTCCTTCCCTTCCGAGCTCTCTCGTGCGCCCAAACAGGGGTTTACCCCAACATATGGGGTATCAGCGTACTCGGGACAAATTGGACAACAACTTTTGGGGTCCAAGTTCTCTTGTTACCCTTGGGAAAATAAAAATTTGGGGGGCTAAAAATCATTTTTGTGGGAAAAAATATATTTTTTTTTCACGGCTCTGCATTATAAACTTTAGTGAAACACTTGGGGGTTCAAAGTTCTCACAACACATCTAGATAAGTTCCTTGGGAGGTCTAGTTTCCAATATGGGGTCACTTATGGGGGTTTCTACTGTTTTGGGTACATCAGGGGCTCTGCAAATGCAACGTGACACCTGCAGACCAATCCATCTAAGTCTGCATTCCAAATGGTGCTCCTTCCCTTCCGAGCTCTGCCATGCGCCCAAACGGTGGTTCCCCCCACATATGGGGTATCAGCGTACTCAGGACAAATTGGACAACAACTTTTGGGGTCCAATTTATCCTGTTACCCTTGTGAAAATACAAAACTGTTACCCTTGTGAAAATACAAAACTGGGGGCTAAAAAATCATTTTTCTGGAAAAAAAAAAAAAAAGAAGAATTTTTATTTTCACGGCTTAGCGTTATAAACTGTAGTGAAACACTTGGGGGTTCAAAGCTCTCAAAACACATCTAGATAAGTTCCTTAGGGGGTCTACTTTCCAAAATGGTGTCACTTGTGGGGGGTTTTAATGTTTAGGCACATCAGGGGCTCTCCAAACGCGACATGGGGTCCCAGCTCTGCCATGCGCCCAAACAGTCGTTTACCCCCACATATAGGGTATCAGCGTACTCAGGACAAATTGCACAACAACATTTGGGGTCCAATTTCTTCTCTTACCCTTCGGAAAATAAAAAATTGGGGGCGAAAAGATCATTTTTGTGAAAAAAATTTGATTTTTTATTTTTACGGCTCTGCATTATAAACTTCTGTGAAGCACTTGTTGGGTCAAAGTGCTCACCACACATCTAGATAAGTTCCTTAAGGGGTCTACTTTCCAAAATGTTGTCACTTTTTTCAATGTTTAGGCACATCAGGGGCTCTCCAAACGCAACATGGCGTCCCATCTCAATTCCAGTCAATTTTGCATTGAAAAGTCAAATGGCGCTTCTTCCCTTCCGAGCTCTACCATGCGCCCAAACAGTGGTTTACACCCACATATGGGGTATCAGTGTACTCAGGACAAATTGTACAACAACTTTTGGCATCCATTTTCTCCTGTTACCCTTGGTAAAATAAAACAAATTGGAGCTGAAATAAATTTTGTGTGAAAAAAGTTAAATGTTCATTTTTATTTAAACATTCCAAAAATTCCTGTGAAACACCTGAAGGGTTAATAAACTTCTTGAATGTGGTTTTGAGCACCTTGAGGGGTGCAGTTTTTAGAATGGTATCACACTTGGGTATTTTCTATCATACAGACCCCTCAAAATGACTTCAAATGAGGTCCCTAAAAATAAATGGTGTTGTAAAAATGAGAAATTGCCGGTCAACTTTTAACCCTTATAACTCCCTAACAAAAAAAAATTTTGGTTCCAAAATTGTGCTGATGTAAAGTAGACATGTGGGAAATGTTACTTATTAAGTATTTTGTGTGACATATCTCTGTGATTTAAGGGTATAAAAATTCAAAGTTGGAAAATTGCAAAATTTTCAAAATTTTTGCCAAATTTCCGTTTTTTTCACAAATAAATGCAAGTTATATTGAAGAAATTTTACCACTATCATGAAGTACAATATGTCACGAGAAAACAATGTCAGAATTGCCAAGATCCGTTGAAGCGTTCCAGAGTTATAACCTCATAAAGGGACAGAGGTCAGAATTGTAAAAATTGGCCCGGTCATTAACGTGCAAACCACCCTCGGGGCTTAAGGGGTTAATGGTGTTGCAGCCTCTGTGGCCTTTCAGAAAAGGTATGTATATACTGACAGACCATGTGACACTTACATTGCACACAAGTGGACTTCCTTTCACTAAGCATGTGACTTGTGAAGGTAATTGCTTGCACCAGAAATCTTTAGGGACTTCATAGCAAAAGGGGTGAATACATATGCACATGCCAAGTTTGTATTTATTTTATCCCATAAACTTAATTTTTACCTATATTTTTTCACTTCACTTAACCAACTTAGACTATTTAGTGCTGATGTACAACACACCAATCTGATTACAAAAATATTTAAACACAGGTTATAATGTAACAAAATACCGTATTTTTCGGACTACAAGACGCACTTTTTCCCCCCCAAAAAAGGGGGGAAAATGGGGGGTGCGTCTAATAGTCGCAATGCAGCTTACCGTGGCGGCAGAGGTGCGGCGGCAGAGGTGTGGCAGCAGAGGTACGGAGATGAGGAGGCGCAGTGAGCGGTGTCCCTTTTCCCGGTGAGGTGATGCAGCAGCCCGGTAAGGCAGCAGAGCCGGGTGAATCCTGATGTTATCGGTGGGCGCGGCCATCTTCCTGAGGCCGCGCGTTTGCAGATGGAGCTCTGCTGCCCGGGGCTTCAGGAAAATGGCCGCGGGATGCCGCGCGTGCGCAGATGGGGATCGCGGCGGCCATTTTCCTGAAGCCCCGGGCAGCAGAGCTCCATCTGCAAACGCGCGGCCTCAGGAAGATGGCCGTGCCCACCGATAACATCAGGATTCACCCGGCTCTGCTGCCTTACCGGGCTGCTGCATCACCTCACCGGGACTTTGGACTCTGTATCCTGTATCCTTTTGCTTCCCAGGATGGTGCAGCAAGGTTCAGGAAGGATCTCGTGGGCACATGGACTGGAGATGATGGAGGTAGTGGTGTACATTGTGAAGCGAGTATTCCACAGGCGCTCAGATGTCTGAGTCCTTGCCGCTTCCCGGCGCTCCTCAGCACCGCATGGCACGGCCGGCTCTCCGCCTCCAGCAGGGCTCGCAGCAGTACAGAGGCGCTTTTCCAGCAGTGTCCGGTCATGGCGGCTGTGTCTCGGTAGCGGAGCTCCTCACTTATTACCGGCTTCTGAAATAATTATTGCGCTGAGGAGCGCCGGGAAGCGGCAAGGACTCAGACATATGAGCTCCTGTGGAATACTCGCTTCACAATGTACACCACTACCTCCATCATCTCCAGTCCATGTGCCCACGAGATCCTTCCATCACCTTACCGGGGAAAGGGACCCCTCTCACGCCATACCTCTCACTGTGCCTCCTCATCCCAGCACCTCTGTCGGTAACCACTGCTGCCACCCTCCCATGGACACCAGGCCGTGGCGTCGCCCACCTAAGCAGGAAGGGACCCTGCTCAGGTGCACGCCGTACCGCATCACCCCACCTCTACCGCCACCATGCCTCCTGTGACCCTGCTCTGCCACCACCAGCCCTCAGGTAAGATACTGTAAATTCGGACAATAAGACGGACCCCCATCTTATAAAAAATCTTTTTTTCTGCAATTTTCACCCCAAATTTGGGGTGCGCCTTATGGTCCGGTGCGTCTTATAGTCCGAAAAATACGGTAGGTAAAAAGCCAAACGGGATGAATACTTTCACATGCCACTTTAACTTGTAACTTGTCACATTTTTAACCGACATGCCATCTTTCCTATTATCTGTCTTGCTTGAGTTACATGCCATTTTCATAGTTTGCAGCTTGGTGTCTAACTATGAGGAGTTTGTAGGATTTTATGCAGGAATATGCTTGAATAAAATAGAACAGAATAAAATGTATCTTCTTAAGCATCAATTATAGCGATACTGATCAATAGCCGTTGTGCAATTTATGATTCTTGTTATTTTGTATTGGAATATTTCTTGGCTTTGGCGATCAAACAATTGTGTCTTCTTTTTACAGTGTGATCTGGTTTATACCTTTTTCCACACTCTACCTCGTGATGAAAAGAATTTGAGCAACTCAATATCACATAGACCATCAGGTAAAATGTTTTTTTTTTGTAGTTTTTTTCTTGATTCTCTATAAAGCTGATTGTACTTATATTCTCCCCATTTTTGTTACATTAACCTTTTGGTGTATAATCACGTACATGTATGTCACAGAATGCCTTGTGTTATAGGCTTTTGTTGCACTTGTGCAGTCACTGATGAAGCCTAGCAATGATTGACAGCTGGGCTCCTGCAGTAGCTGGGATCAGAGACTTACAGAAACTTTTGATCCCATCCACTTATGCATCTAAAGTGCTTGATCGATAGAAGAGACCAGATCAACTGGAATTGAATAAACACTCACAGGTCCCTGGTCCAAGCAGCCACCTTGATAGTCTCTGACCATTGCCCAGAGCCCTGCAAACCTCTTCCTACCTGCCGGCAACATTTTCTGATCAGTAGGCCTGGCGTGACGTCATCATTTAGGCTTAACACATTCATGAGATCATGCCAGGCCTAATAGTCACTGGGGATGGCACACAGAGCTCTGGCGTTGAGGCCACGGACTTCTAGCTGGAACAAAATCTGCATATTAGACTGCCTGTCATTGTAACCGTAACCAATAGTTACATAGTTACATAGTTATTGAGGTTGAAGGAAGACTTTAAGTCCATCTAGTTCAACCCATAGCCTAACCTAACATGCCCTAACATGTTGATCCAGAGGAAGGCAAAAAAAACCCATGTGGCAAGGAGTAACTCCACCATGGGGAAAAAAATTCCTTCCCGACTCCACATACGGCAATCAGACTAGTTCCCTGGATCAACGCCTTATCAAGGAATCTAGTGTATATACCCTGTAATATTATACTTTTCCAGAAAGGTATCCAGTCCCCTCTTAAATTTAATTAATGAATCACTCATTACAACATCATACGGCAGAGAGTTCCATAGTCTCACTGCTCTTACAGTAAAGAATCCGCGTCTGTTATTATGCTTAAACCTTCTTTCCTCCAGACGTAGAGGATGCCCCCTTGTCCCTGTCTCAGGTCTATGATTAAAAAGATCATCAGAAAGGTCTTTGTACTGTCCCCTCATATATTTATACATTAAAATAAGATCACCCCTTAGTCTTCGTTTTTCCAAACTAAATAGCCCCAAGTGTAATAACCTATCTTGGTATTGCAGACCCCCCAGTCCTCTAATAACCTTGGTCGCTCTTCTCTGCACCCGCTCTAGTTCAGCTATGTCTTTCTTATACACCGGAGACCAGAACTGTGCACAGTATTCTAAGTGTGGTCGAACTAGTGACTTGTATAGAGGTAAAATTATGTTCTCCTCATGAGCATCTATGCCTCTTTTAATACATCCCATTATTTTATTTGCCTTTGTAGCAGCTGCCTGACACTGGCCACTGAATATGAGTCTGTCATCCACCCATACACCCAGGTCTTTTTCATTGATGGTTTTGCCCAGAGTTTTAGAATTAAGCACATAGTTATACATCTTATTACTTCTACCCAAGTGCATGACCTTACATTTATCCCCATTAAAACTCATTTGCCATTTATCAGCCCAAGCTTCTAGTTTACATAAATCATCCTGTAATATAAAATTGTCCTCCCCTGTATTGATTACCCTTTAGTGTCATCTGCAAATATTGAAATTCTACTCTGAATGCCCCCTACAAGGTCATTAATAAATATGTTAAAAAGAAGAGGGCCCAATACTGACCCCTGTGGTACCCCACTGCTAACCGCGACCCAGTCCGAGTGTGCTCCATTAATAACCACCCTTTGTTTCCTATCCCTGAGCCAGCTCTCAACCCACTTACACATATTTTCCCCTATCCCCATTACTCTCATTTTATGTATCAACCTTTTGTGTGGCACCGTATCAAAAGCTTTGGAAAAGTCCATATACACTACGTCCACTGGGTTCCCTTGGTCCAGTCCGGAACTTACCTCTTCATAGAAGCTGATCAAATTAGTCTGACATGAGCGGTCCCTAGTAAACCCGTGCTGATACTGGGTCATGAGGTTATTCCTCTTCAGATACTCCAGTATAGCATCCCTTAGAATGCCCTCCAGGATTTTACCCACAGTAGAGGTTAAACTTACTGGCCTATAATTACCGAGTTCAGTTTTTGCCCCTTTTTTGAATATTGGCACCACATTTGCTATACGCCACTCCTGTGGTACAGACCCTGTTATTATGGACTCTTTAAAGATTAAAAATAATGGTCTATCAATGACTGTACTTAGTTCCTGCAGTACTCGGGGGTGTATCCCATCCGGGCCCGGAGATTTGTCTATTTTAGTGATTTTTAGACGCCGCTGTACTTCCTGCTGGGTTAAGCAGTTGACATTTAATGGGGAATTTTTATCACTAGTCATATTGGCTGCCATGGGATTTTCTTTTGTAAATACTGATGAAAAAAAGTCATTTAGCAGATTGGCTTTTTCCTCATCCTCATCCACCATTTCACCCAGACTATTTTTAAGGGGGCCAACACTGTCATTTTTTAGTTTCTTACTATTTATATAGTTAAAGAATATTTTGGGATTATTTTTACTCTCTCTGGCAATGAGTCTCTCTGTCTCAATCTTTGCTGCCTTGATTTGCTTTTTACAGAATTTATTTAATTTTCTGTATTTATTTAATGCCTCATCACTACCTACTTCCTTTAATTCTCTAAATGCTTTCTTTTTGTTCCTTATTGCGCCCCTAACAGCTCTATTTAGCCATATTGGTTTCCTCCTATTTCTAGTATGTTTATTCCCATACGGTATATACTGTGCACAGGTCCTATCCAGGATGCTAATAAACGTCTCCCATTTTCTTTGTGTATTTTTGTGTCTCAGGATATCGTCCCAGTTAATTGCACCAAGATCCTCTCTCATCCGTTGGAAATTTGCCCTCCTGAAGTTTAGTGTCCTTGTCACCCCCCTACTACCCATCTTATTAAAGGTTACATGAAAACTTATTATTTTATGATCACTAGTCCCCAAGTGACCCCCAACCCTTATATTTGATATGCGGTCTGGCCTGTTGGTTAATATTAGGTCTAGCAGTGCCCCCCTCCTTGTTGGGTCCTGAACCAGCTGTGAAAGGTAATTGTCTCTCATAGTTGTCAAAAACCGATTACCTTTGCTGGAACTGCAGGTTTCTGTTCCCCAATCTATTTCAGGGTAGTTGAAGTCCCCCATAATAATGACTTCTCCTTGAGTCGCAGCTTCATCTATTTGCTTTACGAGGATATTCTCCATTGCTTCCATTATTTTTGGAGATTTATAACAAACCCCTATCAGTAATTTATTATTTTTTCCCCCTCCTCTTATCTCCACCCACAGGGACTCCACATTTTCATTAAATTCACCTATATTATCACGCAGGATGGGTTTTAAGGTCGATTTTACAAACAGACACACCCCTCCCCCTCGCTTATCTGTACGGTCATTTCTGAACAGGCTATAGCCCTGCAAGTTAACAGCCCAGTCATGGCTCTCATCCAGCCACGTCTCAGATATCCCCACCATGTCATAATTATGCTCCAACAACATTAGTTCTAATTCGTCCATTTTGTTGGCGAGGCTTCTGGCATTAGTATACATGCACTTGATGTTACTCTCTGTACCTCTATTCTTTCTTAAATTATTAACTGTTCTAACCCCACCCCCCATGCCTCCGCCACCCCCAACTTCCTTATTTGTGCCCAGCTCTCTATCTGCACTATCTTCCCCTCCTATAAAATGAATACCCTCCCCCCCATTCCCTAGTTTAAACACTCCTCCAACCTTCTAACCATTTTCTCCCCCAGCACAGCTGCCCCTTCCCCATTGAGGTGCAGCCCGTCCCTAGCGTAGAGCCTGTAGCCCACTGAGAAGTCGGCCCAGTTCTGCAGGAACCCAAACCCCTCCTTCCAACACCAATTCTTGAGCCACTTATTAACCTCCCTAATCTCCCGTTGCCTCTCTGGCGTGGCACGTGGTACAGGCAGTATTTCGGAAAATACCACGTTGGAGGTCCTTGCTTTCAGCATGCAGCCTAATTCCCTGAAATCATCTTTAAGGACCTTCCACCTACCTCTAACTTTGTCATTTGTGCCAATGTGCACCATGACCTCTGGGTCCTCACCAGCCCCTCCCAGTAATCTGTCCACCCGATCAGCGATGTGTCGGACTCGAGCGCCAGGTAGGCAGCACACCGTCCGACGATCCCTGTCTTTGTGACAGATTGCCCTATCTGTTCCCCTAATAATTGAGTCCCCCACTACCAGCACCTGTCTGGCCTGCCCTGCTCTCCTATTTCCCTCCTTACTGGAGCAGTCACTCCTCCGGCTTTCAGAGGACATGCCTGGCTGCAGCAGTGCTACCCCTGTACTGGCACCCCCCTCATCTGCCAACTTAGCAAACTTATTGGGGTGTGCCAGATCAGGACTAGCCTCCCTGGCACTCTTCCCTCTACCCCGCCTTCTATCTGTCACCCAGCTAACTGCCACACTGTCCTGCAGCTCCATCCTACCATCCCCCTCCTCATCTATCCCATTGAGCGTCTGCTCTGTGAGCAGAAGACTCCTCTCCATATTGTCTATGGATCTCCGTGTTGCCAGCTGCACATTTAGATCCAAAATCTGGGCTTCCAAATGCACAATGTGCTCACATCTCGCACAGCAGTATGCACCCTCGTCCGGCTGGTCAAGGACTGCATACATGTGGCAAGATGTACACTGGATGGCATTAACAATTGTGGAGCACATTTCCTAATGGGGATTGCACCACACAGAAACTTTAATTAAAAATAAATACAAAGTATTAATTTAAAAAAAAAAAAAAAAAAAAAAAAAAACAGAAGCAATTCCTCCCTTGGAAACTCCCTGATTCCAAAGTCACTGAATCACAAGTCACACACTTACCGCCGTTCACACTTACGCTCAGGTCACACTCAGCTCACTCACACTCGCTAAGCTGAAGATTTATAGATTTTTTTTTTTTTTTTCTCTCTATCTCCCCTCAACAGCAATCCACCTTGCTGTTCAGATGCACTTCCAAAAAGGTGATGAGCTCAGATAAGGTGTTATCCAAGCATGTTCGTGTCCTAATTGAGTATGTTCAGGATGCTCGAAAAAAATGCTTGAGTTGCCTCAGCTGCATGCTTTGTGACTTTTCGACAGCCGCAACACATGTTGCCTGTTAGGCATTCCCTGCATGTGTTGCGGCTGTTGAGCAGTGCAAGGCATGCAGCCTCGGTAACTTGAGCAGTTTTGCCGAGCATGCTGAAAATATTCGATTAGGACATGAGCGTGCTCTGATAACTCCTTATACCAGCATTTTCGCTCATCAATACTAACCAAAACAAATGCTTCGGAGTACTTAGTTTTGCAAATAATTGGTGCTTCATGTTCCCTAAGGGGCTGGTCTCACAGCCAAAGCTCTACCCACCCACAGCTACCACACAAACGTAAAATAAAAATGTGTTGCAATTGACCACCATGGTGCTCAAAACTTCAGTTGCATGCAGATAGCTGCAGCATGGGGTCTTGGAGTTTAATGGGCGATATAGTTATTATTATTATTTATTATTATAGCGCCATTTATTCCATGGCGCTTTACATGTGAGGAGGGGTATACATAATAAAAACAGGTACAATAATCTTAATCAATACAAGTCACAGCTGGTACAGGAGGAGAGAGGACCCTGCCCGCGAGGGCTCACAATCTACAAGGGGTGGGTGAGGATACAGTAGGTGAGGATAGAGCTGGTCGTGCAGTGGTTTGGTCGATCAGTGGTTACTGCAGGTTGTAGGCTTGTTGGAAGAGGTAGGTCTTCAGGTTCTTTCTGAAGTTTGCGATGGTAGGCGAGAGTTTGATATGTTGTGGTAGAGGGTTCCAGGATAGGGGTGATGCGCGAGAGTTAGCTTTTATATGCAATTATATGGCCAAAGATATGTGGACACCACTTTTAGGTGCTGAGTTTTTGGTGTTTCAGCTATACCTATTGGAAAGAGGTACATAAAGCCCTTTGCTGTGCAGTTGCCATATAGACACATGTTGCATAGGTCGTCCTAGAAAACTGTTATATTAAACATGGCGTTGTCAATGTTATAGCCAAAAGTCCATTCTTGAAATTTCTGCTTATGATTTTGGGGGCAAATTCCTACACAAGTAGTTCAAAATTTTGTGGAGTGCCTTTCCAGAAGAGATGAGGCTGTTATAGCTGCAAAATGGGGCCCCAACTAATGTGACCAGCCATGGTAGGTTGTCAGAATCTACACACAGGCTATATAGTCCAAATGTGGACACCTGGTCTTCACCGCTATGCGAGCTTGTTGGAGAAGCTATGGAGTCCTTGACACTATCAGACAGAAAAGCATCATGTTCAGCCAATGCTGGGACAAGAGATAGATATACAGTACCCTGACATATTGTGGATTTCCGACATGATCATTGAGGTGTGAGCTCTCTACATGTAACTGTAGATCCTCATTTTGGCTGCTGCTTTAGTCCGCAAGGTCTCCACCCTCTACCTGCGTTCTGGGGAAATAAATGGAATTGGTTTACTGCAAATATGTAACATTGAATATTGATATAAAATTATTTAACACGTCAAATAAAGGTACAATATTTTGGGGTGTTATAGATGCAACATGGGCCGTTCCTGTGGGTAAGGTTGGAGGAGAGGTCAAACTTTCCATTTCCTACAAGAATGACCAGCTGTTCATCATGGTAATGCATATCCGTAGCCTGGTAAGTACATTGGCTTCTGATATTGATAAATGCATAAAAATAATAAATAATAATATTAATAAAAAATATACAATGGGTGTTCTCATTCTAAATACATTAAACTAGTTCTTCACTACTATGATACTGATAGGCACCGATCTGGTATTAATGACCTGTCTTGAGGACAGATCCTCATTATCATAGTAGTGGAAAACCCTTTAAATATTGGTCATTTCCTTCCCAGATTCTTTTCCAGTGCAGGCAGGAATATAATGATCATCTTATTTTTAATGTCTTGTAGGGGTTTAAATGGGACCATGTGGTTCTGTTCTAGTTTGAAGAACACAGTCTACTATGATAAAATACCAACGTAATTCTACTTCTTATTTTACAAACTGTATATTATGGGGTTCTTTAAAAAAAAATGAGTTTTCGAAATATGTACAAGAAAAAGTTAATGGTATTCTTTATCGGAAGATATTTAACACACTATTACGAAGAAATGACTGTGTGAGATTAAAGTGTAGCTACGGCTATAGCTTCCATTTGTTGCTGGATGGATCAGGCATAGGTAGTCCCCTGTGATTATACCACTGTTGCTCTTTGGTTGCACAGCCAGGTAAATTACATCAGCTACTTTGCAAGGTGTATTGCACTGTGATGACACCATATAGCAGCAAGATGCAGCAATTCACAGGAGTATGGCCTATACCGGTGAGGCACAACGTGTGAACTTGCGTTGCAACATTTTGTTGTTATAGCCCTGTATCAGGGGACTGAAACGGAGCACCTGTATAAGAAGTGGTCCTATACAACAACAGCTCCAGTGATCCAAGAAACAGATGTCGCCTTTTGTTCAACTGAAATATTTTATTCCTAGACTGATAAATTTTAATTACAAATATGATTTATTAGTCATGTATAGAAACTACTTTTTGTGTAGCACTGCATGGGAAAGATTGATTACAAGAATTTTTATACTGTATGTATATCACAAAAAAACTGCTGAAGAACTGACAAAAACTTTTTTTTTCTCCTAATTTTATAAAATTATAAAAGGAAGGGGCCTAGGATGAGGGTGAATATACTAGATTGGGGTCCAGGGTGGGGGTCATTTTACTAGGAAGTTGGCCCAGGATCGTAGTCATTATAACAGAGTGGGATCCAGGATGGGGATCATTATACCAGAGTGGGGTCCACGATGGAGGGCATTATACCAGAATTCGGTCCAGGATTTGGTTCATTATACCTGATATGGGGGGTTATTTTACCAGAATAGGGCGAAGAATGGGGATCATAATACCAGGAAGGGGCCCAGGATGGAGGACATTGTTATAGGATGGAGGACATTATACCAGAATGGGGTCCAGGATGTGGTTCATTATACCAGAAATGGGGGTTATTTTGCCAGAATAGGGCGAAGAATGGGGATCATAATACCAGGAAGGGGCCCAGGATGGAGGACATTGTTATAGGATGGGGGACATTATACTAGGATGGAGGAAATGGTTACAGGAACCGCCAAGGATGTGGGACATTATTACTAGAGGGGGCTTAGAATGGGGACATTATACCAGGAAGGGGCCCAGAAGGGGAACATTATACCAGGAAGGAGCCCGGGATGGGAGAACAGGAAGCGACTTAAGATGAGACATTATTGCAGGATGAGGGACAGGGCAATTGACATTATTACAGGAAGGAGCCAGAACAGAGGACATTATTACAAGAAGGTGCCATAATGGGGACACTTACAAGTATGTCTTTATAGGATATAGAATGCTACAAAGGCCCTTTCATCTGAGCAACATGGAGGTGGGGGCCCAGCTCCAAATTTTGCATCGGGGCCTATGGGAATCTAGTTAAGCCACTGAGATTGACAGATACCTTTAATAGGTCCAGAGCATTGTATGTGACAAATGCTGCTCGCGTGATGATATTCACCACTCCAGAGCTCCCACTCTGCAGCTTCCCCTCCACCAACCGCCCTGGAGCTGGAATGACTGGAAGCAACAGGATGAGGAATTCTCAGTGTAGTCAAATGAGACACATCAAATCTCACCAGATCATGCTGAAAATGTCCGTTTTGGCCTTCTCTGTGGACACTTGCTTTTTTTTCTTCCTTTATGAGGCTGCCTTCTTATGTTTCCCCATTGGTTGAAGGGGAAATTTTCATATTGGGCACCATAAACTTCAAAAGCAAATATCCCAGCAAAAGAGTAGAGAAAATAATGTTGTTAAAGGTCCACTTTAAAGGGGTTGTTCTATAAACAACATTGTATAACCACTATGGTCTACCACAGGGACCACAAGAACCAATCGGTGTGCTTAGGAGTGGTGGTCTCGCAAGTACATCAGGGATTCGATTCTAGTGAATGGTGGGGATCCCAGCAGTCGCTCTTCCAGGGAGCATGCATTTATAAATGTAGCTTATGGGATAACCCCTTATGAAATTGTAATATATAAACCCAACGTAAAAGGACAGCGCATGATGGTTTTTAGTGCAAGATTTTTTTTTCTCAAAACTTAATTTTATGCTGGTTATTTTGCTTTATCATACCTTGTATATAAGTACCTTGTGTATGAAATGTTATAGAGATTGTGTTGATAAGTAAATATACAAAAATATGGCCGTCTTACCTATAGCATCAAACCACAGCTCAGCTTTTGTTTTTCTTCAGTAGTTAAAGGAGCTGTCTCATTTTATTTAATTGGTAAAATTGCACACTGCTTGTAAAAAGAAGCACAAATATTCTTTGTTCTCAAGAAAGGAGAAATTGTTATTACTATCGTTAACAGCATGTTGTCTAGCCTACTTGCCTACCTCCGAGGTGGCTGGCCTAGGCAAGGAGCATGTGCTTGTAAGCTGTTAGCTTGTAAGTGATGTTCTTTGCTGGTTGTATCGTTGGATCCATCTTCCATCTCCCTGTGCTTCTCCCAAGCTGCCTCTCAGTTTGCAGAATAGTAGTTCCCCCAGTTCAGCTAGCCCCAACTGTCAATCAAACTGTTCCCTGGCAAGCAGGAAGCCATAAGGCAGAGTATGCTCCTGAAGACCACGCAACCACCTGAAATTGTTCTTTTTATTTTCTCCTGATCATGTTCGCACTCCATGGTGTCTTCTAATACAAGCACTACCACTTTGCCTATCATGATTATTAATCGTACCAGCAACAATCCAGCATTGCTGCTCTGGCCATTGAGAATCTTTTAGGTCCATTGGGGACTTCCACGATGCCTGTCTTTTCTAATGTGAGAGGGGTGCAAAAAGTCCCTTAACGAGTCTTCTCCTGACAAAAAAGACCTACAAAGCCTTCTCACAATGAAGCTTCTGAAGTAATCTTTCATGCTCAACCCAGTCCATCAAAGTTAGCCAATTTCTAGCCCTCCAAACATCAAGGCCCTCTTGACAAACCTAAAACAATTGGGATTGCCCCCAAAAGAGGAGGTTTCAGACCTACCTGCACAAACCATATTTACCTCCTCTCTCATAACACAATTAAAATCTTGTCCGCAGTCCCCCCAGCAATAAATCTATGCACTTGGGTCAGAACAGCCGTGCAAAAGGGATGGGGGATATAAAAAAAAAAAGGCCAAAGCACACTGAAACCCCTCTACGGTACCATGGTGGAAAAATGCACAACAAAATCAAACAAAAGTGAATTCGGTACCTAGGGGTACATAGAGAAAAACCAGTGGAATTCCTGACCTATCATTTCCCTGTTTACTGAACCTTACCATAGGAGTCTCAGGCATGGTGCTCGCCTGATCTGTCAAACTTCAGGGTCACACCCACCATCCCTCCCTCCCGGTAAGCAGGAGGCGGAGGAACTGTATGTTCTTGAACACAACTTGAATTAAATCAAAGCTGAACTGTGGTTGGTTGGTTGCTATGGCAACAAGGCCAGTTTTATCCTCAGACGGATTTGATAAATGTGGGCCAATGTTTTCTTTTACTGTTTTTGTGTGTTCCTGAGCAGCCACTACAGGATAACAATGAGCCAAATCCATATGTGAAGATCTACCTGTTACCGGATCCACAAAAGACAACAAAGAGGAAAACTAAAGTGGCAAAGAAAACCTGCAACCCTACCTATAATGAAATGGTACATATTTCCATGGATGAGCTTCCAAACTATAATTTTCTGTTAATAAGGCTGGTGTAAACTTAATACTGGACTTGTATTGATTGTCCCATTACTCAACCTAAAGAGAGCAATAATGGCTGTCACAAATGTCTACCCAGAAAGCTTAATTCTCCAGTTCATAATTTTATCCATGCTTTTCCTACATAGCCATTTTAGTTTTCAAATAAAAAGTGCAGATGAACTTTATAAGATCACATAATAGAATAAAACATGACACCTGTAAAGGGAACCTGTCAAGTGAAAAAAACACTATTAACCTGCAGTTACGGGGTTAATCTGCAAGTTAATAGCGTTCTGAACTTGCCTGGTACCTACAGTTAAAGCCCCGCTGCCGAGAAAAAATTAACTTTATTTCCCCCAGCAACGTTCGGGTTTCAGTCACAGATGTGGGGCTGCGCAGGTTCCGTCACCGCTAGGTGTATTGAGAGCGGGGGCTGTAACCATGGCCTCTGCACTAACTGACAGTCGGCCATAATACTGAGTCACTGAAGGTGGCATACATGTTTTTAGTATAACTATGCATTTTTCATTAGCTCATTGTCATATTAGCATAGATGATCCTAAATCTTTTATAAAGCGGTTGTTCGCTACTGGACAACCACTGCCTAAAGGGATTGTCCCACAAACGAATTACATTTTAATAAATAGATCTTCGAATAATAATAAGTTCCACAATTGGAGGAGTTAAACATTTATTTTCCTGTGCTGAAATAATCTTAGAAATGTGCCCCTGCTGTGTACTGTGTAATGTCTGTGTCTGATCGCACAGGAACATGATCTGATCATACCATTGCTCCTGGGCCAGGGAGAGAAACAAAAGGGTTTACAGACATTTCAGCTTGGGATCACAGATACTACTTTCTGTGAGGTAAAACATTTCCCTGCCTGGAAATTTCCTTAAACTGTGTTTAAGGAAAACCTTTGTAGGCAATGGCTTCCAGTGCACACTCTTGTACACTTATATGTATTCCAAGATGTATTAAAAATCCACAATTGGCTGTAAAACTTATTTCTGTGATGTGAAATATTTAAAAACAGGGAGGGAAATGTTTTATCTCACAGGAAGCAGCAGCTGTGATCCCATGCTGTCCTGTCTGTACCCTCTCTTTTACTTCCTCCGACTGCCCAGTAGCTGCGGTATGATCAGACTATGTCCCTGTACGGTCAGACACAGTGATAACTTACACAGCACACAGCAGGGGCACATTTATAAGATTATCTCAGCACAGGAAGATTTTTTTTTTTAACAGTTCCAATTAACTTATTATTCTAAGATCTATGGATTAAAATGTACTTTGTTCGTGGGACACCCCCCTTTAATCAGTTCAGGACCCCAATTAAAATAAAAACAATAGATACTCATCTCCCGCAGCGGAGCCATTCCTGCAATGTCTGCACTGCTATTGCCTGCGGGTGAGTGACATTGTTGTATCACATGCCTGTTGCAGTTATTCAGCAGCCGCTGTTTGGCCGAAGCCTTTAATATTTCATCAGAGCAGACGTCCACCCTGATGGAATATTAATGAGCTGCAGCCCATCAGAGACTGCTAACTGGCTGCAGCGGGTACATAACACAATAGTGTCACATCATCCACTGTGGGATGTAAGTATCCATTGTTTTTATTGTAAGTGGTTTTCTGATTTCTGAATTGATTAAGCAGGTCGTTGAGTCTTAAACCCAGAAAAATATATAAATTTTCTTTTTGTTTTGTTTTTTTACAGTTGGTGTATGATAAGATTCCTAAAGGAGATCT
The DNA here is from genome assembly GCF_051348905.1 of Ranitomeya variabilis. Taxonomy (NCBI): domain Eukaryota; kingdom Metazoa; phylum Chordata; class Amphibia; order Anura; family Dendrobatidae; genus Ranitomeya; species Ranitomeya variabilis. The sequence continues at coordinate 207,841,379 of NC_135234.1, read as the reverse complement.
ACAGCAACGCGAGATCTGGTTAACTGTGCTCAGTGAAGAAGGATTTTGGGAAAACATTTTACTCGGAGAAGTCACCATTCGACTTAGAGATATAGACCTCAGTCAGGAGAAGATTTGCTGGTTTAAGCTTGGTTCTGCTAGTCAAATAGCTAACTAAACGACACTGAGTAATTCAACAGTAGCATGTGTCACCGGTATGGCGACGGTTCTCTTCAATGCCTTGTTTTGTCTATAAGGTTATTGTAACCAGAAACGAGCTCAAGGAGTTTTCATTTTAATTGACAACGGATAATAATATATATTATATTTCTTTCCAAGGTAATTCAAGAGACTGCAAATAATTACTGGCTTCCTTCTAGAGAAGGGTTTCAGACAAAGACTGGAAAAATTACAGTATGTTTAATAAGTTTACCTTGTGTCAAGGGAAGCAGTCTAGTACAGAATTAGCTTAAATTTACTGTTTCTTTTTATTTTTTTCGGTGCATGGGGCTGGGACACGGGTGCTAGTAATATAAATGAATTTGTCCATGACATTGGACTACGTGCACTAGAAGGCTACCTGTCCATGACATTGGACTACGTGCACTAGAAGGCTACCTGTCCATGACATTGGACTACGTGCGCTAGAAGGCTACCTGTCCATGACATTGGACTACGTGCACTAGAAGGCTACCTGTCCATGACATTGGACTACGTGCGCTACAAGGCTACCTGTCCATGACATTGGACTACGTGCGCTAGAAGGCTACCTGTCCATGACATTGGACTACGTGCGCTAGAAAGCTACCTGTCCATGAAGTTGCTCTGAAACTCCTAGACCTGTGCATCCTGGAGAATTTAGATATTTTACAAGTGCAGATTGATCTAAGCACCTTTTTAATGCAGCTGCATTGGAGTTGTATGTATCTTGTTTTAAACGTCTCTACATTTTGTTTTATTCTTGCCGTTGTATTTATTTTATTTCTACAGCTAGGTCTCCTTCTGGTTCTTTTCCTCTAGCAATTTCTGAAAACTAAAATGCAGTCTTGTAAAAGGAAAAACATTTAAGATATATCCAAATATTAACAGATGAGAGGACCAAAGCCCACTGTACCTAGCGTGGAATCCATATTCCAGAGAATGTTTGTGTATAAGGGTTAAGGGATAAGTTCTGCTAAACTATTATTTAAGGCCTGAAGATGAAGATTGTATAGTACCCATAGACCTTGTTTCTTTCTTTCATCATAACATCCGGGAAAGCACTTGAATCCTGTATTGCTCTGATTTTAAGGTTCTCCTTCATGAAGCCCATTGGAAAAAAAAAAAAAAAAAAAAAAAAAAAAAAAGTTACTCACCCAGTTGGACTGCCTTTGTTTTAGATGTATGAATTAAAATAACACAATGTTTCAGTATATATAAGTACATGTAAAAATAATATTGTGTAGTTTGAAACAAGGGGACCATGTGAAGGATCTCCATAGTGGTTATGTCTTTGCACAGGCCAGTGATTGCACTCATAGGATGCCAAGAAATTTTATTGACTGTTATATAATATTCTTACTGAATTTTTTTTACTTGAAAGAGTGTGCAGAATATTATGGATACACAAAAAAAATAATTTGAACTTCTCCATACAGTAAAATGTTCGTACTACAGTCTCTCCAACACATGAAGAAACCCGGGTATTGCTGAAAGTGGAGGTGGCACCTATAATTGTTTTAAGACGAGAATTTGGACTCTTGTATGCTGTGCACCTGTACAATTAAGAAATTGCTTCCCAAGGAGAGCTGTGTTCAATAGGGCAGTGGTTCACCTGCCCCTGCCTATTTGTGACCACTAATACAAAGTTTATGATAATGTGTACGTGCTGAATAAATGACGTTATTCTGAGTTTCACAGTATTGATGTCTAAATACAACTTTATGTGCTGTGTCAATTATTGGTAAATCTTTAAAGGGGTGTGCTCAACATTGGAATTTATCCTCTATCCATGGGAGATGGGATAATGTCCCAATTGCTAGGTGCCCAACCACTGAGCCCTCCATTGATCCCGAGAATGGAGTGTGACTGGGACAGAGGACGATCATGCACACTGCTGCTCCATTCATTCTTATGGAGGTGCTAAAGACTAACTGAGCGCAGCACTCGGCTATTTCAGCAGAGCGCATGATCAACCACCTCTCCGTTTACACGGAGCTCGTCAGAGCCACAGTTCCCAGGATCAGATGGGAGTCCCAGCAGTTGGACCCCCAGTGATTAGGAATTTATCCCCTATCGAATAGTGATAATAGCTATCCAATGGATAGGGGATAATTTCTAAACTTGAGAATACCCCTGTAAGTAAAAAGAATGCTGAAGAGAGGCAATTGCTCAACTCAACGTAAGGCAGCTTAAAGCACCACTCCAACGTATTTTCTTTTATTTCAGTGCTGGAGTGGTGCCTCTAATGTTAGCTTCCTAACCCTAATATATTAACCAGCCGCTCTCTCTAGCTGTTCCCAACACCACTCTGGTCCTGATCCGCTATCTTGTGACCGCAACTTCTGACCGACCAACAGTTCTGGACTGAATCTTCTTCTAGGGCCAGGAACACATTTGTGAGAAACTCGCACCAGTCTCGCATGTCAATACCCGGCACTGGCTGCTGGCACTCAGGACCGGAACGCTCAGGTGCATGTATTTCTATGCAGCTGAGCTCTCTGGTCCTGAGTGCCGACGGCAGTGCCGAGTATTGAGATGCGAGACTCGTGCTAGTTTCTCGCAAGTGTGATCCCGGCATAGCTCTTATAGTCTTACATTGAGTAGTAACTCCAGTCTCTACCAGCAAACACTGGTGCGATCTGACAGGTCACAAGCTTCAGAAGACTATCAGAGTGGAGGCGACAGCAGAAGAAGACGGCTGGTAAGTATATTGCTAGGGGCAGTGCACTTACATTAGTGATACCACTCCAGCGCTGAAATATAAAAACGCTGGAGTGGTGCTGTAAAACATCAGCATGGTAGACACAAATGTGCAGCAAATTTATCTACATTAACAGGGGTAAATTAACCCCTTCATGACCGTGGGATTTTTCGTTTTTCCGTGTTCGTTTTTCACTCCCCTCCTTCCCAGAGCCATAACTTTTTTATTTTTCCGTCAATTTGGCCATGTGAGGGCTTATTTTTTGCGGGACGAGTTGTACTTTTGAACGACATCATTGTTTTTACCATGTCGTGTACTAGAAAACGGGAAAAAAATTCCAAGTGCGGTAAAATTGCAAAAAAAAGTGCAATCCCACACTTGTTTTTTGCTTGGCTTTTTTGCTAGGTTCACTAAATGCTAAAACTGACCAGCCATTATGATTCTCCAGGTCATTACGAGTTCATAGACACCTAACATGACTAGGTTATTTTTTACCTAAGTGGTGAAAAAAAATTCCAAACTTTGCTAAAAAAAAAAAAAATTGCGCCATTTTCCGATACTCGTAGCGTCTCCATTTTTCATGATCTGGGGTCGGTTGAGGGCTTATTTTTTGAATGCCGGGCTGGCGTTTTTAATGATTCCAATTCGGTGCAGATACGTTCTTTTGATCGCCCGTTATTGCATTTTAATGCAATGTCGCAGCGACCAAAAAAAACGTAATTCTGGCGTTTCGATTTTTTTTTCTCGTTACGCCGTTGAGCGATCAGGTTAATGCTTTTTTTTTATTGATAGATCGGGTGATTCTGAACGTGGCGATACCAAATATGTGTAGATTTGATTTTTTTTTTATTGATTTATTTTGATTGGGGCGAAAGGGCGGTGATTTAAACTTTTATATTTTTTTTATTTTTTTCACTTTTTTTTTTACTTTTTTTTTTTAACTTTTTTTTTTACTTTTGCCATGCTTCAATAGCCTCCATGGGAGGCTAGAAGCAGGCACAGCACGATCGCCTCTGCTACATAGCAGCGATCTGCTGTTCGCTGCTATGCAGCAGAAAATCAGGTGTGCTGTGAGCGTCGACCACAGGGTGGCGCTCACAGCTACCGGCGATCAGTAACCATAGAGGTCTCAAGGACCTCTATGGTTACAATGTACAAGCATCGCCGACCTCCGATCATGTGACGGGGGTCGGCGATGCCGTCATTTCCGGCCGCCTGGCCGGATGCGGTAGTTAAATGCCGCTGTCTGCGTTTGACAGCGACATTTAACTAGTTAATAGTCCGATGTCAGTAAGGGGTTAAGGGTAGCCAGGGCCCGGGCTGTTCAGACACTGTGGGCCCCCCGGTCATGCGACGGGGTCATCATATACCTGAACCAGATTATTCCAGAAAAATAGTTGCTGTGTGAAACTATAACTTGTCAAACATCCATTGATCTAGTCAATTTACCCTTCAGTTAGGAAGAAGAAAAAAAACAATACTATCACCATAAGTGCCAGTATTCACAGGAGATCTGTACTTAGTATGCAGTGTCTGTGTAGAGGTAATATAGTGATCACTGGTGACATTATACACAGGACCTCTGTATATAGTATACAGTGTATAGTGTCAGTGTATAGGTAACACTGACTCACCAGTGACGTCTCTAGGTGAAGTCCTTCATCTTTCATCCAGCACAGACCGCCATCACTTCATCCAGCCAGGACTTTCTGCAGGAAATAACACAGTTATCTCGAGCTCCGCTTGCAGAACACATTACTTAATTTTTCCCAACTTCTACATTACACCACATGAAGAAAAAGAGGCGACATAGTGTCACTCTACACAGTAACAGGACCGCCCCCCCCCATTTAAAACAGTGTCCTCAAAAAATAAAATAAATACATCACTGCAGTAATAATATCCCTTAGGCTACGTTCACATTTGCGTTGTTGTGTGTTGCGTCGGCGACGCATCGGCGACGCAACACACAACGCATGCAAAACGCATTGTTTTGTGACGCATGCGTCCTTTTTTTGCATGATTTTGGACGCAAAAAAAATGCAACTTGCTGCGTCCTCTGCGCCCTGACGCGTGCGCCCAAAAAGACGCATGTGTCACAAAACGCAACACAACGCATGTCCATGCATCCCCATGTTAAATATAGGGGCGCATGACGCATGCGGCGACGCTGCAGCGCCCGACGCTGCGGCGCACAACGCTAATGTGAACGTAGCCTAAATTAGCCCCTATGGTAATAATAATATCCCCCATCCTGGCCCCGTGTATCTCATTCCTGGCTTCAGCCATATGTTCTCCCATCCTGCCCTCATGAGTATCCATTCTGCCCCATATGATCTCCCCATCCTGCCCCATATGATCTCCCCATTCTGCCCCATCAGTTTCCATCGTATCCATCCTGCCCCATGATCCTGCACGATCTGTCTCCAATCCTGCCCCATGTCTTTCATTCTGCCCATGTCTCCAATCCTGCCCCATCTGTCTCCAGTCCTGCCCCCAGTGTGTCCAGCATCTCTGCCCCCTGTGTCCAGCATCCTGCCCCCAGTGTGTCCAGCATCCTGCCCCCAGTGTGTCCAGCATCCTGCCCCCAGTGTGTCCAGCATCCTGCCCCCAGTGTGTCCAGCATCCTGCCCCCAGTGTGTCCAGCATCCTGCCCCCAGTGTGTCCAGCATCCTGCCCCCAGTGTGTCCAGCATCCTGCCCCCAGTGTGTCCAGCATCCTGCCCCCAGTGTGTCCAGCATCCTGCCCCCAGTGTGTCCAGCATCCTGCCCCCAGTGTGTCCAGCATCCTGCCCCCAGTGTGTCCAGCATCCTGCCCCCAGTGTCTCCAGCATCCTGCCCCCAGTGTCTCCAGCATGTTGCCCCCAGTGTCTCCAGCATGTTGCCCCCAGTGTGTCCAGCATGTTGCCCCCAGTGTGTCCAGCATCTCTGCCCCCAGTGTGTCCAGCATTCTGGCCCAGGCCCCCCGGATTGCCGTTCGCAACAAAAAAAAACCCCAAAACCTAGTTCTCCTCACCTGTCCGCACTCCTTCGGCGATGCTCCCTCCAGCAGCGCGCACTCGCTGGTGACTGACAATGACATCAGACGCCGGCGACGAGCGCGCTGCGGCTGACTTCAGCTGCCAACCTCCAATTGGCTGGCGGCTGTTAACTATTGACGTGCGGGCGCCCGCCCGCATGTCAATAGCGTTAAACTGCCACAGCGCCTGTGGTAGGGGCCCGGTGAGCAGATGAGACGGGGCCCGATGCGGGCCCCCTCTGCCCGCCGGGCCCATACGCCAGTCAGGGCAGTAATGCCCTGATGGCAGTGGTCAATCTGAGCGGTTGCCCAGGGCCCCCCCCCCACACCACTGGGCCCTGGGCTACCGCCCAGATTGATCTCATTATAATCCGCCACTGACATTAACACTTACAGTATATAGTAATTGTCTGCAGTGTTTATTTATTCCAAACATAAAAAATCATACCTACTTAATGATAATTTGCATATATCTTATTATACACTATCCTGCCGGCATAGTACCAAAGTTTAGCTCAATGAAGATGATGGAAGACATTATGCTTCTAATTTTATACTGACATACTAATAAAATCACAAGAATTCTTACGGAAATATTACCATTTTATATTTGCATCAAGTGTTTTGAACTACTGTAGATCGCATTAGGTAAAAAAAAATTTTTAATGTTAATATACACCCCTTAGAAAAAATTAAGGGAACACCTAAATTACATAACTGTGAAATTTATCGGCGTGGATGCGCCATCCCCACATACCCTTCTGTATCATTTATCCATAAATTACAGATGCTAACCAGTGATTCAGCAGGTTGAAACTTTAAGATCATTTTCTCTATTTTGGGGGACCTTCTAACAAAAAGGGATGAAGGGGTTACAGCAGTTTTCTGACGAGTTAAACTTATGAAGGATCAATTTATCCCCAATTCTATGATTTCTCCATCGCCACATTGGGGGACACAGGACCGTGGGTGTATGTTGCTGCCACTAGGAGGCTGACACTAAGTAAATACAAAAAAGGTTAGCTCCTCCTCTGCAGTATACACCACCCACTGGCTCCGGATAATACCAGTTCTTGCTTAGTGTCTGTAGGAGGCACACTGCGTCTGTTTTTTTCAGACTTTATTTAATTTTTTTTACCTTTTTGTGCAAGAGGATGATGGGGCGACGGACCATTTTAAAGGGGGCCGATCTCCTCCAAAACATCAACAGGCGAGCACGGCAAGTTTCACCTCCCCGTACCCTCTCCTGCAACGTGGGATTTACGGCTGAGACCTAGCCCTGTGAAATTCTAGGGGAGCGAACCCTTAGGATACACAGAGGCCACCTTTCATATGCACAGTCCGGCCGCCCTCCCTCTGCACCTCCACTGAAGAACAGCAGTGCCGCATGGAGCTCCTCAGTCCCTCTCCACCTCCTCATCAAGAGGGTGGCAGATCGAGGGTTACTGCACCTCCCCTCATACCTCGCCTGAAGAGGACCATCAGCGGTGAGTCTTGCAGGGGGGGGGCTCCCGAGCGCACCGCGGGCTCGGCGGCATCTTGCGGCCGGGCACCGCTAATTTAGTCCCCGGCTTCGGCCCCAGCTAGGCCACGGCTACGCCGACAGCACGCGTCACACGCGAGGCCCTGCCTACCGGTTTAGCGCTTTTCGCACACTGCGAGAAGCGCTCCACATAATCTCCACCTTTGATGCATGGAGCTTCTGGACGCCGGCTGCACTCCTCCTGGTCGGCGCTTCGACAGGACACAGGACCTGGGTAGGTGCTCTGCACGCTAACACAGGCCCTCCTCCTCCTGCACACAGTGCTCTGCTATTTTAGCTGCACATAAGTGACCCACATCAGCCCTGCACGGAGGATAGCAGGTACAACCTGTCTCTGCTTAAACCCTCCAAAAAATCTGCAAAAACGCATACGGTGTTCTTCACTTTGTGCACCTCCTGTCAGGCTGCTCTACCAAGCGGGCATTCTGCTCCGCTCTGTAATGCTTGTGATCCTAAATATGCTCAGGAGCTCCCCACCGCAAACGAGCCTGCGGTGACCAGTTCCCCTGAGTGGGCTTTGTCACTTTCGCAATCTATGGCTTCTTTGACTAAAGCTATCGAGTCCCTCCAGGATCCATCCAGGAGCAGGACCACTAATCCGCCTATTGAGGAAACTTCCCCTACGGCTGCAGAATCTTCAGCCTGCAGGGGCCGCTCTTATTCTAGGCACAAGCGGCCATCTAGGAAGCTCCTCCGTAGCTCGTCCCCCAGGCCCTCTGGTGCCTCAGCATCCGTTAGCTCTGCTTCCCGCTCTCGCTCCCCAGGCACCTGTTCCGACCAGGACTCTGAACCTGAGTCAGATGGGCCTCTTGATCTGGAGTCGCCAGGTTATCAGAGTACTATAGATAGTCTCATTGAGGCCGTCAACCAGTCCCTTCAGGTTGATGAGGAGCCTGCGATCTCCTATACGGATAATTTGGTGTCCTTCAAAAGGACCAAGCATCCTCATAGGGTGTTTGCCAATCACCCGGAGTTCCAGGACATAGTCCAGCGACATAGGAAGCGTCCGGACAAACGCTTTGCAGGCCAGAGATCTCTGGAGTCCAAATATCCTTTTTCTCCTGATCACTGCAAACAATGGACAGAATCCCCTCCTGTGGATCCTCCTGTTTCACGTTTGTCCTCTAAAACTCTTCTATCCGTGCCGGACGGATCTTCTATCAAAGATCACACAGATCGCCTAGTTGACAGTCTCACCCGTTCAGTGTTTGAGGCTTCTGGCTCAGCACTCTTTCCCTCCTTCGCTGCTACCTGGGTAGCCAAAGCCGTGACTTTTTGGGCAGACTCTCTGCATAAGGCCTTGCAGAACAGCGATCTTCCCTCTGACATAGCGGAGCTAGCAAATCAAATTTCCTTGGCTGGCGATTACTTAGTAAACGCTTCCCTGGACGCAGCCAATTGCTCTGCACTTATGGCTTCAAACGCTGTGGCGATTAGGAGAGCACTATGCTTGAGAAACTGGCAAGCGGACTCCGCATCTAAAAAGTCCCTCACGTCCCTTCCATATCTCAGTGGCCGCTTATTTGGTGAAAAGGTGGACAAGCTGATTTCAAATGCTACAGGAGGGAAAAGTACTTCCCTTCCCCAGCAGAGATTCAGACAACCGTTCCGTCGACAGCCGCAGGCTTGTCTTCGGTCCTTTCATGAAATTACGCATGGCACTCCTCGGCCAGTTCTCCTGGTTCGGGGCGCCGTGCCGGCAGAGACAAAAGCCCACAGGCCTCGTACAGGCCCAACCATTCCTCGAGGGGCCGCACCACGCAGTCTAGGTCCAGGGGATCTAGACCCCAACCATCTTCTTCTAAATGATTCGAAACGTCGTCCGGACGACACCAGAAAAGTAGGCGGACGCCTTCTCTTGTCTCGTCATACCTGGCTCGCAGTCATTCACAACGAGTGAGTCAGGGATCTGGTGTCCTCCGGTTACAAAATCGATTTTTCCTCCCCCCTCCAATCCGGTTTTTCGCTTCCCGCCCTCCCAAAGCGTGGGTCATTGTACCTGTCCCAGAGGACGAAAGGTTCCGTGGTTTTTATTCAAATCTGTTCATGGTCCCCAAGAAGGATGGAATGGTCAGGCCCATCCTGGACCCAAAGCTCTTGAACAGATTTGTCAAAGTCCGACATTTCAGGATGGAGTTCCTCCGTTCCGTCATCGCCTCGATGGAACAAGGCGAATTCTTAGCCTCCATCGACATCCGGGATGCGTACCTCCACATCCCAATCTTCCCACCTCACCAAAGGTTTCTTCTCTTCGCCGTCAGAGGGGAACATTTTCAGTTCATGGCCTTGCCTTTCGGCCTCGCCACCGCCCTCAGAGTTTTCACAAAGGTCATGGCGGCGGTCATGGCCATTCTACATTCTCGGCGTCTAGTCGTGCTTCCCTACCTAGACGACTTACTGGTCAAAGGCCCATCTTTCCAAGCCTGCGAGGAATGTGTCCGCATTTCCTTGGATACTCTTTCTCGGCTGGGCTGGTTGATCAACTTAAAGTCATCTCCTGTTCCAGCTCAACGGATCTGGGCATGATCCTTGACACCTCCCGAGGGTTGGTGCTTCTTCCTCGGGACAAGGTCCTGGCTCTTCAACAGGGGGTCTGGAAGCTTCTCCAGCCGTCTCCCTGTTCCATCCGTTTCGGCATGAGGATTCTCAGGAAGATGGTGGCCGCAATGGAGGCAATTCCATTTGTGCAACTACGCCTCCGTCCCCTCCATCATGCTCTGCTGGACGCATGGGACGGGAGTCCATTTTCCCTCGACCGCCTGTGTCCTCTCTCCTCAGGTCAAGCAGGCACTCCAATGGTGGATGCTCCGAACCTGTCCTCCAAGGGAGGTCCTTCCTCCCAGTCCGTTGGCTGGTAGTCACTACCGATGCCAGCTTCCTCGGCTGGGGAGCGGTCTTTCACCATCACACTGTGCAGGGAACCTTGACTCATTACGAGTCTCGCCTTCCAATCAATATCCTGGAGATACGTGCGATTTGGCTGTCCCTAAAGCGGTTCCATCATCTCCTAGCAGGCCACCCCATCCCTATCCAGTCGGACAATGCCACGGCTGTGGCCTATATAAATCATTAGGGGGGCACCCGCAGCAAAGCTGCAATGCGTGAGCTAGAGCACATGCTTCGCTGGGCCGAAAACAACCACTCGGTCATATCGGCCGTTCACATTCCAGGAGTGGAAAATTGGGATGCGGACTTCCTCAGCCAGCAAGGTCTTGCCTCAGGAGAGTGGTCTCTCCATCAAGACATATTCCAACAAATCTGCCTTCGTTGGGGTACTTCGGACGTAGACTTGATGGCTTCCTGGTTCAATGCCAAGGTACCTCAGTTTGTAGCCCATTCTCTGGACCCGAGAGCAATCGGAGTGGACGCGTTGGTCCTTCCTTGGAGTCAGTTTCACCTTATCTGTTTCCTCCCCTGCCCCTGCTTCCCAGAGTCATCAGGAAGATCAGGACGGAAGGTGTGCCGGTGATTCTCATCGCTACGGATTGACCTCGCCAGGCGTGGTATGCAGAGCTGGTCCAACTCATTGCTGACATTCCTTGGCATCTACCAGATCTACTTTCCCAGGGCCCAATCTACCACCAGATCTCAGGGGCCCTGTGTTTGACGGCTTGGCCGTTGAATCCTGGGTTCTGACTCAAGCAGGTTTCTCCCGCGAAGTAGTTTCCACTTTGATCAATGCCCGAAAGTCGGTGTCATCGCGCATCTATCATCAGACCTGGAAGACTTTCTTTGAATGGTGCAGAAGCAGAGGTCGCCCTCTGTGGGTTTTCAACATCCCTACCATCCTGGATTTTTTCCAATCCGGTCTGGACTTGGGGCTTTCGCCGAGTTCCCTTAAAGGGCAGGTCTCGGCCTTGTCAGTCCTTTTTCAATGAAAAATTGCTTCCAAACCCCAGGTCAGAACGTTCTTTCAGGGAGTATCCCACGTGGTGCCTCCCTATAGAGCACCTTTAGAGGCTTGGGACCTCAATCTGGTCCTAGGTGTCCTGCAGGTATCTCCCTTTGAACCGTTGCAGAACATCTCTCCATCTCTTCTTTCTTGGAAGGTGTTTTTTCTTGTCGCTATTACTTCGATCAGACGAGTGTCGGAGTTGGCTGCCCTTTCCTGCCGAACACAGTTACTTACATTCCACCGAGACAAGATGGTTCTCAGACCGTCCCCTACCTTCCTTCACTAGGTGGTGTCTTCCTACCACCTTAACGAGGATATCGTACTTCTGTCGTTTTGTCCTGCTACGACGCACCGCATGGAGATGGCCCTTTACTCCCTGGATCTTGTCAGGGCTCTCAGGAAGTATGTGTCTAAGAATGCACCTTTTCGACAGATGGAAGCTCGGTTCGTGCTCCCGGCAGAACACCGGAAGGGACTGGCCGCTTCTAAGTCGACAATCGCCAGATGAATTTGGTCGACTATCCAAGAGGCTTATCGCGTCAGAGGCAAGCCTATCCCAGCAGGTCTCAGGGCACACTCTACTCGGTCGGTGGGTGCTTCCTGGACCATTCGGAATCGAGCGTCTGTAGAGCAAGTTTGCAAAGCTGCGACCTGGTCTAGCCTGCACACTTTCTCAAAGCATTACAATGTCCATACTCAGGCATCTGCAGATGCAAGCCTGGGTAGGTGTATTCTGCAGGCAGCAGTAGCACACCTGTAGACAGCAGGTTCCATGAGTTTACACTGTTACGTTATTTCCCACCCAGGGATTGCTTTTGGACGTCCCACGGTCCTGTGTCCCCCAATGTGGTGATGGAGAAATAGGGATTTTTGTGTACTCACCGTAAAATCCTTTTCTCCGAGCCACTCATTGGGGGACACAGCACCCACCCTTTTTTGGCCTGTTGCCTATGATGAGTGTTTTTAGTCTCTGACATGTTGTACCTATGGTTAATTTTTGTTAATCTCCTACTGCTTTGTTACTGAACTTTAATTATCCGGAGCCAGTGGGTGGTGTATACTGCAGAGGAGCAGCTAACCTTTTTTGTATTTACTTAGTGTCAGCCTCCTAGTGGCAGCAGCATACACCCACGGTCCTGTGTCCCCCAATGAGTGGCTCGGAGAAAAGGATTTTACGGTGAGTACACAAAAATCCCTATTTTTCACTAGGGGTCTGACCATTGACATCTCCAGTGATTCCAAAAATGGTACTCTGAATGGAAGTCACATACTTGACCTCCACTGTTATGACCCCAATGGCAGAGGGTCTCAGGAATAAATACCAAGTCTGCAAACATAAAAAAAACCAGCTCATAGGGCAGTGGTAACTGGGCTGACCATATATCTAATCCTAGCACCACAAATAGAAGCAGCCGGGGAACGTGCCTACGTTGGCTCTAGACGTCTCGCGCCAGCCGAAGAACTAACCAACCCTAGAAGGGAAAAGAAAGACCTTTCTTGCCTCCAGAGAAAAGACCCCCAAAGTTGGATACAAGCCCCCAACAAATAATAACGGTGAGGCAAGAAGAAAAGACAAACATAAGAATGAGCTAGGTATTTAGCAAAGAGAGGCCCACTAGCTAATAGCAGAATATAGTAAGATAACTTATATGGTCAGCAAAAACCCTATTAAAATATCCACGCTGGATATTCAAGAACCCCCGAACCGTCTAACGGCCGGGGGGAGAAAACCAGCCCCCTAGAGCTTCCAGCAAAGTCAGAAATCACATTTAGTACAAGCTGGACAAAAATAGAAGCATAGCAAGTAACTCAAAAAACAAAGAAGCAGGACTTAGCTTAATTTTGCAAGAGCCAGGACCAGCAGACAGGAGCAACAGAAGGATCTGATTACAACGATGCCAGGCACTGGACTAAGGATCCAGGAAGTTTATATAGCGACACCCCTGGACTAACGACCCAGGTGAGTGCCAAACTGAAGAAAGACAATCCCAGAGTCATATCACTAGTGACCACAAGAGGGAGCCAAAAAGTCTAATTCACAACAGTACCCCCCCTTAAGGAGGGGTCACCGAACCCTCACCAAGACCACCAGGATGAGCAGCGTGAAAGGCACGAACTAAATCGGCCGCATGCACATCAGAGGCAACCACCCAGGAATTATCCTCCTGACCATAGCCCTTCCACTTGACCAGATACTGAAGCCTCCGCCTGGAGAGACGAGAATCCAAGATCTTCTCCACCACGTACTCCAACTCGCCCTCAACCAACACCGGAGCAGGAGGCTCAACAGAAGGAACCACAGGTACAACGTACCGCCGCAACAAAGACCTATGGAACACGTTGTGAATGGCAAACGACACCGGAAGATCCAAGCGAAAGGACACAGGATTAAGGATTTCCAATATCTTGTAAGGACCGATGAAGCGAGGCTTAAATTTAGGAGAGGAGACCTTCATAGGAACAAATCGAGAAGACAGCCATACCAAATCCCCAACACGAAGTCGGGGACCCACACCGCGGCGGCGGTTGGCAAAACGCTGAGCCTTCTCTTGTGACAACTTTAAGTTGTCCACCACATGATTCCAGATCTGCTGCAACCTATCCACCACAGAATCTACCCCAGGACAGTCAGAAGGCTCCACATGTCCCGAGGAAAAACGAGGATGGAAACCAGAGTTACAAAAAAATGGCGAAACCAATGTAGCGGAACTAGCCCGATTATTAAGGGCAAACTCAGCCAACGGCAAGAAGGTCACCCAATCATCCTGATCCGCAGAAACAAAACACCTCAAATAAGCCTCCAGAGTCTGATTAGTTCGCTCCGTTTGTCCATTAGTCTGAGGATGAAAGGCAGACGAAAGCGACAACTCAATGCCCATCCTAGCACAAAAGGATCGCCAGAACCTGGAAACAAACTGGGATCCTCTGTCAGACACAATATTCTCAGGAATGCCGTGTAAACGAACCACATTCTGAAAGAACACAGGAACCAGATCGAAAGAGGAAGGCAGCTTAGGCAAAGGCACCAAATGGACCATCTTAGAAAAGCGATCACATACCACCCAGATGACAGACATGCCCTGAGACACCGGGAGATCTGAAATGAAATCCATGGAAATGTGTGTCCAAGGCCTCTTCGGGACAGGCAACGGCAAGAGCAACCCGCTGGCACGAGAACAGCAAGGCTTAGCTCGAGCACAAGTCCCACAGGACTGCACAAACGACCGCACATCCCGCGACAAGGAAGGCCACCAAAAGGACCTAGCCACCAGATCTCTGGTGCCAAAAATTCCCAGATGCCCTGCCAACACCGAGGAATGAACCTCGGAAATGACTCTGCTGGTCCACTTATCAGGAACAAACAGTCTGTCAGGTGGACAAGAATCAGGTCTACCAGCCTGAAATCTCTGCAACACACGTCGCAAATCCGGAGAAATGGCTGACAAGATAACTCCCTCTTTAAGAATACCAACCGGTTCTGCGACTCCCGGAGAGTCAGGCACAAAGCTCCTTGAAAGAGCATCAGCCTTCACATTCTTTGAACCTGGTAAATACGAGACCACAAAGTCAAAACGGGAGAAAAACAATGACCAGCGGGCCTGTCTAGGATTCAGGCGTTTAGCAGACTCGAGATACATCAAATTTTTGTGATCAGTCAAGACCACCACACGATGCTTAGCACCCTCGAGCCAATGACGCCACTCCTCAAATGCCCACTTCATGGCCAACAACTCCCGATTGCCAACATCATAATTCCGCTCAGCAGGCGAAAACTTCCTCGAGAAAAAGGCACAAGGTCTCATCACAGAGCAACCAGGGCCTCTCTGCGACAAAACGGCCCCTGCCCCAATCTCAGAAGCATCCACTTCAATCTGAAAGGGAAGTGAGACATCAGGCTGGCACAAAACAGGCACCGAAGTAAACCGGCGCTTCAACTCCTGGAAAGCCTCCACGGCTGCAGGAGCCCAGTTAGCAACATCAGAACCTTTCTTGGTCATATCCGTCAAAGGTTTAACAATGCTAGAAAAATTAGCAATAAAACGACGGTAGAAGTTAGCAAAACCCAAGAACTTCTGAAGACTCTTAACTGACGTGGGTTGAGTCCAATCATGAATAGCTCGGACCTTGACTGGGTCCATCTCCACCGCAGAAGGGGAAAAAATAAACCCCAAAAAGGGAACCTTCTGTACTCCAAAGAGACACTTTGAGCCCTTAACAAATAAAGCATTCTCACGCAAAACCTGAAACACCATCCTGACCTGCTCCACATGCGAGTCCCAGTCATCAGAAAAAAACAGAATATCATCCAGATAAACGATCATAAATCTATCCAGATACTTCCGGAAAATATCATGCATAAAGGACTGAAACACTGAAGGAGCATTAGAGAGCCCAAAAGGCATCACCAAGTACTCAAAATGACCTTCGGGCGTATTAAATGCGGTTTTCCATTCATCTCCTCGCTTAATGCGCACAAGGTTGTACGCACCACGAAGATCTATCTTGGTGAACCACTTGGCACCTTTAATTCGGGCAAACAAGTCTGACAACAGAGGCAAAGGATACTGAAATTTAACAGTGATTTTATTCAAAAGCCGATAGTCAATACAAGGTCTCAAAGATCCGTCCTTCTTGGCCACAAAAAAGAATCCCGCACCAAGAGGGGAAGAGGAAGGACGGATATGTCCCTTCTCCAGAGATTCCTTGATATACGAACGCATTGCGGTATGTTCAGGTACCGACAGATTAAATAATCGTCCCTTAGGAAATTTACTACCTGGAATCAAATCTATGGCACAATCACAGTCCCTATGAGGAGGCAGAACACTGGACCTGGACTCGCTGAACACATCCTGATAATCAGACAAATACTCAGGAACTTCCGAAGGAGTAGAGGAAGCAATAGACACCGGCGGGGAATCACCATGAATACCCTGACAGCCCCAACTTGACACAGACATTGCCTTCCAATCCAAGACTGGATTATGAATCTGTAACCATGGCAAACCCAAAACGACCAAATCATGCATCTTATGCAGAACAAGAAAACGAATCACCTCCCGATGTTCGGGAGTCATGCACATGGTTACCTGTGTCCAAAACTGCGGTTTATTTTCCGCCAATGGCGTAGCATCAATACCCCTCAGAGGGATAGGATTAACCAACGGCTCAAGAACAAAACCACAGCGCTTGGCAAATGACAGATCCATAAGACTCAGGGCAGCACCTGAATCCACAAACGCCATAACAGGGTAAGAGGATAATGAGCAAATTAAAGTCACAGACAAAATAAATTTAGGTTGCAAATTACCAATGGCGACAGGACTAACAACCCTTGTTAGGCGTTCAGAGCATGCTGATATAACATGTGTAAAATCACCACAGTAAAAACACAACCCATTCTGACGTCTATGATTTTTCCGCTCATTTCTGGTCTGAATTCTATCACATTGCATCAAATCAGGTGCTTGTTTAGACAACACTACCAGAGGATTAGCGGTTTTGCGCTCCCGCAAACGCCGGTCAATTTGAATATCCAGCGCCATGGAATCATTCAGACTTGTAGGAATGGAGAAACCCACCATCACATTCTTAATGGCTTCAGAAAGGCCATTTCTGAAATTTGCGGCCAGAGCACACTCATTCCACTGAGTAAGCACGGACCATTTCCGAAATTTTTGGCAATACACTTCAGCTTCATCCTGGCCCTGAGAAATAGCCAGCAAGGCTTTTTCTGCCTGAACCTCAAGATTGGGTTCCTCGTACAGCAATCCGAGCGCCAGAAAAAACGCATCAATATTTGCCAATGCCGGATCTCCTGGCGCTAGCGAGAAGGCCCAATCCTGAGGGTCGCCCCGTAAAAAAGAGATAACAATTTTAACTTGCTGAGCTGAGTCTCCAGATGAACGGGGTCTCAGAGATAGAAACAATTTACAATTATCCCTGAAATTCCTAAACTTAAATCGGTCTCCAGAAAACAGTTCAGGAATAGGTATTTTAGGTTCAGACATAGAACTACTGGTAACAAAATCTTGTATGCTTTGCACACGAGCAGCAAGCTGGTCCACACTCGTAATCAAGGTCTGGACATTCATGTCTGCAGCAAGCTCAAGCCACTCAGAGGTAAAGGGGAGGAAGAGAGGAAAAAAAAAAAAAACTCAGAATTTCCTTTCTTATTATCCCACTTCTGCAATGCATTAAACATTCAATATGGGCCTGGCATACTGTTATGACCCCAATGGCAGAGGGTCTCAGGAATAAATACCAAGTCTGCAAACATAAAAAAAAACCAGCTCATAGGGCAGTGGTAACTGGGCTGACCATATATCTAATCCTAGCACCACAAATAGAAGCAGCCGGGGAACGTGCCTACGTTGGCTCTAGACGTCTCGCGCCAGCCGGAGAACTAACCAACCCTAGAAGGGAAAAGAAAGACCTTTCTTGCCTCCAGAGAAAAGACCCCCAAAGTTGGATACAAGCCCCCAACAAATAATAACGGTGAGGCAAGAGGAAAAGACAAACATAGGAATGAGCTAGGTATTTAGCAAAGAGAGGCCCACTAGCTAATAGCAGAATATAGTAAGATAACTTATATGGTCAGCAAAAACCCTATTAAAATATCCACGCTGGATATTCAAGAACCCCCGAACCGTCTAACGGCCGGGGGGAGAAAACCAGCCCCCTAGAGCTTCCAGCAAAGTCAGAAATCACATTTAGTACAAGCTGGACAAAAATAGAAGCATAGCAAGTAACTCAAAAAACAAAGAAGCAGGACTTAGCTTAATTTTGCAAGAGCCAGGACCAGCAGACAGGAGCAACAGAAGGATCTGATTACAACGATGCCAGGCACTGGACTAAGGATCCAGGAAGTTTATATAGCGACACCCCTGGACTAACGACCCAGGTGAGTGCCAAACTGAAGAAAGACAATCCCAGAGTCATATCACTAGTGACCACAAGAGGGAGCCAAAAAGTCTAATTCACAACACTCCACTTTTTTACTTGGCTATGGAACTGCAGAAAATAGCCAGGCGCTTTACTGGCATGTATGGGCAGGAAATACGTGTTGGTTTTCACTATCCATCTCATAGAAAGATGCATTATATTTTGTAAACAAGTTTTCTTTGGTGTTAAAGAATTTCATTGATGTAAAACATATCAACATTCTGAAACACTTTTTGTCACAATTTCACCATGCAGGGTTTCTCAAGAGTCATATCTTATTATTGATTGTATAACGTGGCATATTTATATAAAAATATAATTCTAGAAATTTTTGGTAGACATAAAAACAAGTGCTACATATAGGCAATCTAATCATCACCTATATGTAGCAGTGCCGATCGAGTTATGGCAGCTTCTAGTCCCCCATGGAGACTATTGAAGCATGCCAAAAGTATCAAAAAAAAAAAAAAAAAGTTTTTAACCCCTTAATCCCATATGACGTACTATACCGTCGAGGTGGGGTGGGCCTTAATTCCCGGTGACGGGATAGTACGTCATACGCGATCGGCCGCGCTCACGGGGGGAGCGCGGCCGATCGCGGCCGGGTGTCGGCTGCATATCGCAGCTGACATCCGGCACTATGTGCCAGGAGCGGTCACGGACCGCCCCCGGCACATTAACCCCCGGCACACCGCGATCAAACATGATCGCGGTGTACCGGCGGTACAGGGAAGCATCGCGCAGGGAGGGGGCTCCCTGCGGGCTTCCCTGAGACGATCGGTACAAGGTGATGTACTCACCTCGTACCGAACGTCTTCTCCCTGCAGGCCCCGGATCCAAAATGGCCGAGGGGCTGTATCCGGGTCCTGCAGGGAGCACTTCCGGGTCGGAGCAGGCTGCAGATGAAAGCTGCAGCCTGCTCCGATGAAAGTATGATCGCAGATCTGATAGAGTGCTGTGCACACTATCAGATCTGCGATCTGTGATGTCCCCCCCTGGGACAAAGTAAAAAAGTAAAAAAAAAAATTTCCACATGTGTAAAAAAAAAAAATAATAATTCCTAAATAAATAACACAGGTCAACAAAAAAAAAAAAATTTTCTGGTGTCCAAAATATTTTAATGAATTTGGGGTATTTTTGGGGTGCTGATTCTGAATATGCTATCAGTTTTGCCAGATTGGCTCAAGTTTTTGACATTTTTGGTATTTTATTTATAGCACTTGTTGGTAAATGCGACGCATCATCTCATTAATTTCTTTGGATTAATACTTGAACTGAGCAGTTCTCAATATAGTTTTGTGTTAATTAGTGTTCTAAAAGTTTGTTCATAGCTTGATTTTTGCACTAACTTTATGTTGTTGTCTGTTTTCCAGTGAAAAGCATGAACTCATCAAGAAGAAGTTGTCTTAACGATCCAGACTCATTCTGTTACATTTGTGGTGAATACACACTGCCAAAACATAAAAGAAACATAACAGACTTCGTAAAAAAAGTGTATTTTGCCTATTTTGGGGTTATGCTTGGGGACCAAGACAAGTTTTGGGCACCACACATAGTGTGCAAAGCATGTATCGAATTATTACGAAAATGGAGCAAAGGACAAAGAAAAAGCTTCAAATTTGGTGTTCCAATGGTGTGGAGAGAGCCAAAAAATCATCATGATGACTGTTATTTATGGTAAACACAGGTACAGGCACATCTTCACAATGAGGGACAGGCCTTCTTGCAGATTCCATGTTACTCCCATTTTCGTTTCTTATGCTTATTGAATCCTTGCACTTGCACTGCACAGAAATAACAGTCATCATGATGATTTTTTGGCTCTCTCCACACCATTGGAACACCAAATTTGAAGCTTTTTCTTTGTCCTTTGCTCCATTTTCGTAATAATTCGATACATGCGTTGCACACTATGTGTGGTGCCCAAAACTTGTCTTGATCCCCAAGCATAACCCCAAAATAGGCAAAATACAATTTTTTTACGAAGTCTGTTATGTTTCTTCTATGTTTTGGCAGTGTGTATTCACCACAAATGTAACAGAATGAGTCTGGATCGTTAAGACAACTTCTTCTTGATGAGTTCATGCTTTTCACTGGAAAACAGACAACAACATAAAGTTAGTGCAAAAATCAAGCTATGAACAAACTTTTAGAACACTAATTAACACAAAACTATATTGAGAACTGCTCAGTTCAAGTACTAATCCAAAGAAATTAATGAGGTGATGCGTCGCATTTACCAACAAGTGCTATAAATAAGATACCAAAAATCTCAAAAACTTGAGCCAATCTGGCAAAACTGATGACATATTCAGAATCAGCACCCCAAAAATACCCTAAATTCGATGAAATATCTTTGGCACCAAAAATGCTGTTGACCAGTGTAATAATAAAAAAAAAAATATTATTCCCATAAATACATTTCTTTATCTAAAAAAAACAAACAAAAACAATAAAAGTACACATATTTAGTATCGCCGCGTCCGTAACGACCCAACCTATAAAACTGGCCCACTAGTTAACCCCTTCAGTAAACACCGTAAGAAAAAAAAAAAAAAACGAGGCAAAAAACAACGCTTTATTACCATACCGCCGAACAAAAAGTGGAATAACACGCGATCAAAAAGATGGATATAAATAACCATGTTACCGCTGAAAACGTCATCTTGTCCCGCAAAAAACGAGCCGCCATACAGCATCATCAGCAAAAAAATAAAACAGTTATAGTCCTCAGAATAAAGCGATGCCAAAATAATTATTTTTTCTATAAAATAGTTTTTATCGTATAAAAGCGTCAAAACATAAAAAAATGATATAAATGAGGTATCGCTGTAATCGTACTGACCCGACGAATAAAACTGCTTTATCAATTTTACCAAGCGCAGAACGGTATAAACGCCTCTCCCAAAAGAAATTCATGAATAGCTGGTTTTTGGTTATTCTGCCTCACAAAAATCGGAATAAAAAGTGATAAAAAATGGTCACGTGTCCGAAAATGTTACCAATAAAAACGTCAACTCGTCCCGCAAAAAACAAGACCTCACATGACTCTGTGGACCAAAATGTGGAAAAATTATAGGTCTCAAAATGTGGAGACGCAAAAACTTTTTTGCTATAAAAAGCGTCTTTTAGTCTGGTTTCACACTTGCGTTTTTATCTGCATGCGTTTTTAAAAAAAACCGCATGTGTGAAAAAATGCATGTAAACGCGGTAAAACGCATGCGTTTTTATAGAAAAACACAAGAAAACAAGAAAAAAACAAAAAACCCTAACCCTACCCCTAACCCTACCCCTAACCTGAAATACGTGGCACTGAAATACGTGGCACTGAAATATACGTTTATATACGTATATAAGTGCCACGATATTTCAGTGGCCACGTATTTAAGTGCCACGTATTTAAGTGCCACGTATTTAAGTGCCACGTATTTAAGTGCCACGTATTTACGTGCCACGTATTTATGTGCCACGTATTTTTCAGTGCCTGAAATACGTGGCACTGAAATATCGTGGCACTGAAATATCGTGGCACTGAAGTATTTACGTGCCACGTATTTTTCAGTGCCTGAAATACGTGGCACTGAAATACGTGGCACTGAAATACGTGGCACTGAAATATTGTGGCACTGAAATATTGTGGCACTGAAATATCGTGGCACTTAAATACGTGGCACTTAAATACGTGGCACTTATATACGTGGCACTTATATACGTGGCACTTATATACGTGGCACTTATATACGTGGCACTTATATACGTGGCACTTATATACGTGGCACTTATGACTGTCAGAAAATGTTCAGTAAACGGTTAGGGGTAGGGTTTCAGGTAGAATTGGGGAGTTTCCACTGTTCAGGCACATCAGGGGCTCTCCAAACGCGACATGGCGTCCAATCTCAATTCCAGCCAATTCTGCGTTGAAAAAGTAAAACAGTGCTCCTTCCCTTCCGAGCTCTCCCGTGCGTCCAAAAAGGGGTTTACCCCAACATATGGGGTATCAGCGTACTAGGGACAAATTGAACAACAACTTCTGGGGTCCAAGTTCTCTTGTTATCCTTGGGAAAATAAAAATTTGGGGGGCTAAAAATCATTTTTGTGGGAAAAAAATATGTTTTATTTTCACGGCTCTGCGTTGTAAACTGTAGTGAAACACTTGGGGGTTCAAAGTTCTCACAACACATCTAGATAAGTTCCTTGGGAGGTCTAGTTTCCAATATGGGGTCACTTGTGGGGGGTTTTGTACTATTTGGGTACATCAGGGGCTCTGCAAATGCAACGTGACGCCTGCAGACCAATCCATTTAAGTCTGCATTCCAAATGGCGCTCCTTCCCTTCCGAGCTCTGTCATGCGCCCAAACAGTGGTTCCCCCCCACATAGGGGGTATCAGCGTACTCAGGACAAATTGGACAACAACTTTTAGGGTCCAATTTATCCTGATACCCTTGTGAAAATACAAAACTGGGGGCTAAAAAATCATTTTTGTGAAAAAGAAAAATAATTTTTATTTTCACGGCTCTGCGTTATAAACTGTAGTGAAACACTTGGGGGTTCAAAGTTCTCACAACACATCTAGATAAGTTCCTTGGGGGGTCTAGTTTCCAATATGGGGTCACTTGTGGGGGGTTTGTACTGTTTGGGTACATCAGGGGCTCTGCAAATGCAACGTGACGCCTGCAGACCAATCCATTTAAGTCTGAATTCCAAATGGCGCTCCTTCCCTTCCGAGCTCTGTCATGCGCCCAAACAGTGGTTCCCCCCCACATAGGGGGTATCAGCGTACTCAGGACAAATTGGACAACAACTTTTAGGGTCCAATTTATCCTGATACCCTTGTGAAAATACAAAACTGGGGGCTAAATTTCATTTTTGTGAAAAAAAAAAATATATATTTTCACGGCTCTGCGTTATAAACTGTAGTGAAACACTTGGGGGTTCAAAGCTCTCAAAACACATCTAGATAAGTTCCTTAGGGGGTCTACTTTCCAAAATGGTGTCACTTGTGGGGGGATTTAATGTTTAGGCACATCAGGGGCTCTCCAAACGCAACATGGCATCCCATCTTAATTCCAGTCAATTTTGCATTGAAAAGTAAAATAGCGCTTCTTCCCTTCTGAGCTCTGCTATGCGCCCAAACAATGGTTTACACCCACATATGGGGTATCGTCGTACTCAGGACAAATTGCACAACAACTTTTGTGGTCTAATTTCTTCTCTTACCCTTGGGGAAATAAAAAAATGGGGGTGAAAAGATCATTTTTGTGAAAAAATATGATTTTTTATTTTTACGGCTCTGCATTATAAACTTCTGTGAAGCACTTGTTGGGTCAAAGTGCATAACACACATCTAGATAAGTTCCTTAAGGGGTCTACTTTCCAAAATGGTGTCACTCGTGGGGGGTTTCAATGTTTAGGCACATTAGGGGCTCTCCAAACGCAACATGGCGTCCCATCTCAATTCCAGTCAATTTTGCATTGAAAAGTCAAATGGCGCTCCTTCCCTTCTGAGCTCTGCCCTGCGCCCAAACAATGGTTTACACCCACATATGGGGTATCAGTGTACTCAGGACAAATTGCACAACAATTTTTGGGGTCCAATTTCTTCTCTCACCCTTGGGAAAATAAAAAATTGGGGGTGAAAAGATCATTTTTGTGAAAAAATATGATTTTTTATTTTTACGGCTCTGCATTATAAACTTCTGTAAAGCACTTGTTGGGTCAAAGTGCTCACCACACATCTAGATAAGTTCCTTAGGGGGTCTACTTTCCAAAATGGTGTCACTTGTGGGGGGTTTCAATGTTTAGGCACATCAGGGGCTCTCCAAATGCAACATGGCGTCCCATCTCAATTCCAGTCAATTTTGCATTGAAAAGTCAAATGGCGCTCCTTTGCTTCCAAGCTCTGCCATGCGCCCAAACTGTGGTTTACCCCCACATATGGGGTATCAGTGTACTCAGGACAAATTGTACAACAACTTTTGGGGTCTATTTTCTCCTGTTACCCTTGGTAAAATAAAACAAATTGGAGCTGAAATAAATTTTGTGTGAAAAAAAGTTAAATGTTCATTTTTATTTAAACATTCCAAAAATTCCTGTGAAACACCTGAAGGGTTAATAAACTTCTTGAAAGTGGTTTTGAGTACCTTGAGGGGTGCAGTTTTTAGAATGGTGTCACACTTGGGTATTTTCTATCATATAGACCCGTCAAAATGACTTCAAATGAGATGTGGTCCCTAAAAAAAAATGGTGTTGTAAAAATGAGAAATTGCTGGTCAACTTTTAACCCTTATAACTCCGTCACAAAAAAAAATTTTGGTTCCAAAATTGTGCTGATGTAAAGTAGACATGTGGGAAATGTTATTTATTAAGTATTTTGTGTGACATATGTCTGTGATTTAAGGGCATAAAAATTCAAAGTTGGAAAATTGCGAAATTTTCAAAATTTTCGCCAAATATTAGTTTTTTTCACAAATAAACGCAAGTTATATCGAAGAAATTTTACCACTAACATGAAGTACAATATGTCACGAGAAAACAATGTCAGAATCGCCAAGATCCGTTGAAGCGTTCCAGAGTTATAACCTCATAAAGGGACAGTGGTCAGAATTGTAAAAATTGGCCCGGTCATTAACGTGCAAACCACCCTCGGGGCTTAAGGGGTTAAAGATATAAAAAAAAAATGTAAAAGTTCAAATCACCCCCCCTTTCGCCCCATTCAAAATAAAACAATAAAAAAACAAATACACATATTTAGTATTGCCGCATTCAGAATAGCCTGATCTATTAATATAAAAAAAGGAATGACCTGATTGCTAAACTGTGTAGCCAGAATTACGTTTTTATGGTAGCCCTGACATTGCATTAAAATGCAATAACGGGCAATCAAAAGATCATATCTGCACCAAAATGGTATAATTAAAAACGTCAGCTCGGCACACAAAAAACAAGCCCTCACCCAACCCGAGATCACGAAAAATGGAGACTCTACGGGTATCGGAAAATGGCACAATTTTTTTTTTTTAACAAAGTTTGGAATTTTTTTCACCACTTAAAACAGAACCTAGACATGTTTGGAGTATATGAACTTGTAATGACCTGGAGAATCATAATGGCAGGTCAGTTTTAGCATTTAGTGAACCCTGTAAAAAAGCCAAACAAAAAACAAGTCTAGGATTTCCCTTTTTTGCATTTTCATCGCACTTGGAATTACTTTCCAGTTTTCTAGTACACGATATGGTAAAACCAATGGTGTAGTTCAAAAGTACAACTTGTCCCGCAAAAATCAAGCCCTCACATGGCCATATTGACGGAAAAATAAAAAAAAGTTATGGCTCTGGGAAGAAGTGGAGCGAAAAATGAAAACGCAAAAACGAAAATACTTCTGGGGGTTAAGAGGCTAAGAACTGACAATAAAACATTCCAAACCAACAAGACCTGGAATGCTGTAGATAAGCCCCCGATGTATCCTGAAAGATGAGAAAAAGGGGTTAGATTATGCTCACCCAGGGGCGGTCCCGCTGCGGTCCGGGGCCTCCCATCTTCTTACGATGACGTCCTCTTCTTGTATTCACGCAGCGGCTCTGGCGTACTTTGTCTGCCCTGTTGAGGGCAGAGCAAAGTACTGCAGTGCGCAGGCGCCGGGAAAGGTCAGAGAGGCCCGGCGCCTGCGCACTGCAGTGCAGACAAAGTACGCCGGAGCCGCAGCGTGAAGACAAGGAGAGGACGTCATCCTATGAAGATAGGAGGCCCCAAACCGAATCACAGTGGGACCGCCCCTGGGTGAGTATAATATAACCTCTTTTTCTCATCTTTCAGGATACATCGGGGGCCTATCTACAGCATTCCAGAATGCTGTAGATAAGCCGCTGATGCTGGTGGGCTTAGCTCATCTTCGATTTTGGGGGTGACAGGTTCCCTTTAACCACAAAGGAGGGCCTCAGACACATTCTGATCACATCGTCATGTATTTGTACTCCTGAACTCATAAAGGCTAAGCATTTTTGAGGGTTATATACCAAGGAAATGTACTCCAGACCACAGAATAGTCTATGGATGAGCATTATAATGCCGATATATTTCTGAACAATTTTTTTAGGCTTTTATAGCAACGAAATGTACCAAAGAAGATGTAATACCCTATGGATGAGCAACATAATACCATAAATATTGATGAACCAGTTTTTTGTAGGCTTGTAGAGCAACAAAATGTACCCAAGAAGATGTAGGAGAGAGAGGTATGGAGCTGCGGACAGAGGTGTATCTAGGGTTTCTGGCACCCGGAGCAAGAATTCAGTTTGGCGGCCCCCCCTCCCCCCAGAACGTATGCGATTTTCACACTTAGTCATGTACCGACGAGCTCCTCTCCCTAATGCTCTCAATGTTCAGTGAAAAACTGAGGGAAGCAGAAGAGAAGCTCATTGTCACAGGACCATAAGTATGAATGTTGCATATGAGTCAAGTGTCCATGTGACGACTACTGGAACCTGCAGAGCTGAATCCTGACATTGCAGCTTCTGAATTCTCACAGCGCATGCACTGCACACTTTTAGGGTTCTTTCTGGCTGGTGGACGGTCATGTCAGCACAAGCATGTGATTTGTATACTTCTGACCACATTCCGACTAGACGTGCCCGGCCTCACTCAGTTCGTTTTCATTGAGTGGGGCCACACATGTCTTGTCAGCACGTGACCGCATGTATGTAAATCGCCAGCACGAGAGAATCCTGACAGCGTGCAGTGCGCACTGTGAGAATTCAGAAGTCTGCAGTCACAAAGAATGACTGCAGACTCATCACAAACCTGGACATTCCCTTTACTGCTCCTAACATAAATAAAAACATGAGTTAGTTAGTATCACACATAACCTTTACATCCAGGTACCTTATAGATGACGTCATCTCTGGAGCTGTTCTCCTTTTCTTCATCTTGTCCAGACCCCATGATGAGTTTTCTCATCCACAGCCATCTCTGCAGACTTCCATCTTCTCCGCTCTTTTGCAGAAAATCTCCACATGACGCCCTTAAAGATACAAGTGTCATTAAAATGCTCATGAATTGAAAATTGCCCCTCATTATATTGTCTGCTTAAAATGTGACCCACACTGTCCCTCTTATGGTAGATGCTCTTTACACGGACCTCCCCTTTCCATACCGGCCCCCTCTTCACACTGTCCTCTCACACTGTGTCCCCCTATAGGGCCCAGTATTTATTCTGTACTCTCTCATCGCACTCCCCCTCCTTGGTATACTGTCCCCTCCTGGCTGTGCCCTTACACTGTCCCCCATGCTACGCATGCACACATCCCAACACCCTCACTCCCCGTACTCTGTCCACATATGTTTTTCACATCACTACTCATACTGTTTGCATACATTCCCCTGTTTGCTCCCCAAACTGTCTGCACCCATCCCCCATACTGTTTCCTCATATATGCCCCCTATTCCCCGGTATTGTTTCCTCATACATGCTCCCCATCTCACCCTTTGCTCTTTATTTTGTCCTCAAATCTCCCCCACACATTAAATCCCCCCATACCCACTCCAAATATCACCCCACACATTCAACACCCCCATCCCCATGACAAATCTCCCCCCACACACAATAAATACCCCCATCTCCACTCACATTAAATCTCCCCCCCACAATAAATCCCCCCATCCCTACTCACAATAAATCCCTTCCCCACAATAAATCCCCCCATCTCCACTCATATTAAATATTCCCCATCCAATAATGTATACCACCATCCCCACTCACATTAAATCCCCCCCACAATATATCCCCCCCATCCCCACTCACATTAAATATCCCCCACAATATATCCCCCCCATCCCCACTCACATTAAATACCCCCCACAATATATCCCCCCCATTCCCACTCGCATTAAATCTCCCTCTGCACCTTCGGTGTCTTCAGCTCTACTGGAGCACTTACCTCCGCTCTGTCTCTGACTCTGCCGCGCGGGTGACGTCAGCAGCGTGATCACATGACCTGATCACGCTGCTGGCGTTGCTCTGACCCGGCAGTCAGAGCTTCAATTGTACTCGCATCTCAGATAGAGTACAATTGAACACTGCGAGATGGCGCGCTGCAGCTTTTCTGTGCCGGCTGTCAGCTTGACAGTCGGCACAGAGAGCAGCTGACTCCCAGTGCGGGGGGCGGCAGAATGCAGCCGCCGGGGGAGACACTGCGGACTGCCGCTTTAGGGTGCCCGACTGCGCCCCCCTGCCGGCTGCGCCCGGGGCACATGCCCCGGCTGCCCCCCCCTAGATACGCCACTGGCTGCAGACGTTATCTGCAGAATGATGTGTGAGTTGAGTCCAGTGCAGCAAAATGGGTGGGTTCTCCTTCCGCCAGTGAGCATGGCAAAGACAGAAAAAAAGGGAGGAAATGAGTGGGCACTCCAACCCATTAAATGAAAGAAAAAATTTTTTATTTCGGCATGTCAAACCCGATTAAAAACATGGGAAACACCTGACACGTTTCTGGTGCATCACTAGCGCCCTTATTCATAGGATATGAGTAAGGGCGCTAAGTGATGTGCCAGAAATTTTTTTTCTTTTATTCAATGGGTTAGAGTGCCCATTCGTTTCCAAGAAGATGTAATACTCTATGGATGAATAATAATATAATACCGATAAATGTTGAACTATTTTTTTTAGGCTTTTATAGCTGTGAAATGTACCCAAGAAGATGAAAAACCCTATGGGTGAGCAATATACCGATTAATTTGGAACAAGTTTTTTTTTGAGCTTTTATAACAAAGAAATGTACTCCAGACCACGGAATAGTCTATGGGTGACCAATATAATACCGATACATTTTTTAACAAGTTTTTTGAGGCTTATATAGCAACGAACTGTACCCAAGAAGATGTAACACCCTATGGATGAGCAATAAAATACCAATACATTTTTTTTTTTAATTGTCATTTTTTATTGAACATTTTTCAAATTTTACAGGAAAAGAAAAAATAGTTATGCAGTTTAGATTTTTCACTATCATTTATAGGTTAAACATTTTCAAGTAGATAAAGAGTAAAATTTTACAAACACAGACTCAGACAAAAGGAAAGGGGGGAAATGATGTGGAATGTTATAACCTAGTTATATCCATCTCATAGAGGTTATATATATATATATATATATATATATATATATATATATATATATATATATATATATATATATATATATATATATATATCATGGCCCAAAAGGAATCCCAAGGAGACCAAGCAAGGTTAAATCTCTCTACAGTGTTGTTATTAAAGGCTGCCCGGTGTTCAAAGTTCCTGATATCCTTGATGCGAGATCTAGTTGGGAAGGTGGAGAGGTTTGCTTCCAATGGTAGGCAAGCAAACAGCGTGCTGCTGTCCACATATATAAAAGCAATCTAATGGATCTCTTATATATGGATTCAGGGAAAATAATAGAAAGAGCTGAGGATTTAATGGGAGATCCACTCCAAAAACTTGCTTAATGAGGAGTTGGACTATCACCCAGAACAGTTAAATCATTGGACAGTCCCAAAAAATGTGAAATATAGAATCTCTAGAAAGGACGCAACACCAGCAAAGGGAAGGAATAGATGGGTCTATTTTATGTACAAAATTCAGGCGTATGTTACAAGAGATAAAGGATTATGTACTGATTTTCTTTGTATGAAATACAAGATGCAGTCTAGGCTGCTCTGGTCCAAACATTTCTCCACTCTACCACGGTCAGTGTTTTACCCAGATATAGTTGGGAAAAAAGTATTTAGTCAGCCATCAATTGTGCAAGTTCTCCCACTTGAAAAGATGAGAGAGGCCTGTAATTGACATCATAGGTAGACCACAACTATGAGAGTCAAAATGAGAAAACAAATCCAAAAAATCAGTTTGTCTGATTTGGCTAGATTTATTTTGCAAATTATGGTGGAAAATAAGTATTTGGTCATTAACAAAAGTTCATCTCAATATTTTGTTATATATCTTTGTTGGCAATGACAGAGGTCAAACATTTTCTGTAAGTCTTCACAAGGTTGGCACACACTGTTGGTATGTTGACCCATTCCTCCATGCAGATCTCCTCTAGAGCAGTGATGTTTTGGACCTGTCGCTGGGCAACACGGACTTTCAACTCCCTCCAAAGGTTTTCTATGGGATTGAGATCTGGAGACTGGCTAGGCCACTCCAGGACCTTCGTATGTTTCCTACGAAGCCACTCCTTCGTTGCCCTGGCGATGTGCTTGGGATCATTACGCTGAAAGACACATCCACTTTTCATCTTCAATGCCCTTGCTGATGGAAGGAGGTTTGCACTCAAAATCTCACGATACATGGCCCCATTCATTCTTTCATGTACACAGATCAGTCATCCTGGTCCCTTTGCAGAAAAAAACAGCACCAAAGCATGATGTTGCCACCACCATGATTCACAGTAGGTATGGTGTTCTTTAGATGCAACTCAGCATTCTGTCTCCTCCAAACACAATGAGCTTTGTTTCAACCAAACAGTTCTACTTTGGTTTCATCAGACCATATGACATTCTCCCAATACTCTTCTGGATAATCCAAATGCTCTCTATCAAACTTTAGATGGGCCCGGACATGTACTGGCTTAAGCAAGGGGACACGTCTGGCACTGCAGGATCTGAGTCCCTGTCAACGTAGTGTGTTACTATTGGTAGCCTTTGTTATGGTGGTCCCAGCTCTATGCAGGTCATTCACTAGGTCCCCCTGTGTGGTTTTTGAGATTTGTGCTCACCGTTCTTGTGATCATTTTGACCCCACGGGGTGAGAGCTTGGGTGGAGCCCCAGATCGAGGGAGATTATCAGTGGTCTTGTATTTCTTCCATTTTCTTATTATTGCTCCCACTGTTGATTTCTTCACTCCAAGCCGCTTGCCTGTTGCAGATTCAGTCTTCCCAGCCTGGTGCAGGGCTACAATTTTGTTTCTGGTGTCCTTTGATAGCTCTTTGGTCTTCATCATAGTGGAGTTTGGAGTGTTACTGTTTGAGGTTGAGGACAGGTGTCTTTTATACTGATAACGAGTTCAAACGGGTGCCATTACTACAGGTAATGAGTGGAGGACAGAGGAGCCTCTTAAGAAGTTACAGGTCTGTGAGAGCCAGAAATCTTGCATGTTTTTAGGTGACCAAATTCTTATTTTCAACTATAATTTGCAAAATAAATCTTGCTGAATCAGACAAGGTGATTTTCTGGATTTGTTTTCTCATTTTGACTCTCAAAGTTGTGGTCTACCTATGACTTCAATTACAGGCCTCTCTCATCTTTTTAAGTGGGAGAACTTGCACAATTGGTGGCTGACTACTTTTTTTCCCACTGTATTCCTCCCATTTGAGCATATAAGAGTGTCTAGTTAGGGAACCTGTGTCTGGAGCCTGTAGAATATTGTAAATCGTAGATATTAAACCTCTTGTTGTTGAACTGTTTTTGCACAGTCTTTTGAAGGACGTAGGAATGGAGGCCTGTAGATCGTGGAATAATGATGTGGCAAAGTACATAATTTTAATATATTGAAATAATGTAAGAAAATTTTCAGCTCATCATAGGAATGTAGAATTCGCGTTTTATAGTTATGTCAGCGAAGTTAAACCAGCCAGATTGAGTTCATACCCCTGTAAATGAGTGGGTTAAACTTTCAGGGAAATTCAGATGGAAAAGAAAGGAAGAGCAGAATTCGTTGATGTCAGATTGAATTTTTTAGAGCATACCCTCCATATATTTCTGGTGTGCATCATTGGACCTAATAGATCTATTGAAGGGGGATTGTAAGCCCCATTCCAGATCAGGGAGTTGGGGTGAGCCGGGGCTAACCATAATTTTTCAACCTCCATCCATTTCATATAGGCAGGTTTAGAAGACCACAATGGGATTGTGCGAAGATGCGATGCCCAATAATAATAAACAAAGTTAGGTCCTGCTAGACCTCCCAGCTTTTTAATACCGATACATTTTTTAACAAGTTTTTTTAGGGTGTTGCCAGGCTGAATATCTTTGATCATCTAAAAAAAAAAACTCCGGTGTGCTGGCCCCAGCTGCCAAATTATCCTCAACCAGTTCCCACAATCCATCTCTTCTGACCCAGCAGTCTGGACTATAAATTTAGAAACATCCTTAGGGGTGCACGCATGTGGGGGTGCACGCAAGCGTCCCAGAAGCAAAGCGTCGTGATACAGCAGTTATTCCATGGCAGGTAGTCAGGGCAGGAGTCAGGTAACCCACACTCTGCACTCCTGTCTATCCATGTGCTTTATTCCTATCCTCCTGTGTTCCCTTGCAATCCACTTTCACTGCCCAATCCCCCCTCCATCACGACTCATATACATCAGCTCCTCTCTCCTTCCCTCTCCCATGTACAGCTCCCATGCACTTCTCACCTTCCTGAAAAACCTCTGTCCATCTTGCCCAAACACTCTGCACAAAAAAACTTCATACAATTCCAAAAACTACTTGCTTTTTATCTTCCTACTCCTACTGATTTCAGGGGACATCTCCCCCAACACTGGTCCACCATCCACCAACCTCAACCCTTACCCTACTTCACATCAAAACCTTAATAATTTTACTAATATTTATTGCACTCCTTCACCTCCTTTTTTTAATTGTGCCCTTTGGAATCCATGGTCTGTATGCAACAAGCTTCCTTTCCTACACAATTACTTTCTGAAAAACTCTCTGAATCTGTTGGCCCTCACGGAAACCTGTATTCAGGATTCTGACACTGTCTCTCCTGCTGCCATTTCCCATGGTGGCTTACAATTCTCACATTCCCTGAGACCCACAAACAGACATGGTGGTGGAGTCGGCATACTTCTCTCCCCACAATGCACCTTCCAGGTCATCCCCCAGTTCCATCACTCTCATTCCCTTCTTTTGAGGTCCACACCATCAGGCTCTTTCGTCCCCTCTCCCTCAGAGTAGCGGTCATATACTGGCCCCCAGGCTCACCCACCCACTTCGTGGACCATTTCTCTGCCTGGCTGCTGCACTTCATGTCCTCAGAACTACCAACCCTTATCCTGGGAGACTTCAACATCCCCACTAACAGCCCCACTTCCACATCTGCATCCCAGCTTCTATCACTAACCACTTCTCTAGGCCTCTCACAGCTCTCAACCTCTGAAACACACAAAGACGGTAACACCCTGGACCTGGTCTTCGCCCGGCTCTGCTCAATCTCCTACCTAGATAACTCACCGCTTCCCCTCTCTGACCACAACATTCTCTCCTTCACACTCACAAATCCTCGCCCACCCCAGCACACTCCTACCTACCATACATTCAGTAATCTACATGCCATTAACCCTCATACACTTTCAGACTCCCTACACTCATCATTGTCCCCAATCTCTTCTTTTTGCTGTCCTGATCTGGCTGTACATCACTTCAATGACACTCTTAGAAGCACCCTAGACCAAGTAGCGCCCCTCACCCTCAGAACATCCAAACACAGAGTAAAACAGCCCTGGCTCACATCCCAAACCCGATTTCTCCAGCGATGCTCTAGGTGTGCTGAACGCTTATGGAGGAAAACATGCACCCAGAGGACTTCATGCACTTCAAATTTATGTTAAGGACCTATAACTCTGCCCTTCACCTCGCCAAACAGACCTACTTCACCACCCTGATCTCCTCACTATCCAACAACCCCAAGAAACTTTTTGACACCTTTCACTCCCTCCTCAGGCCAAAAGCACAAGCCCCTATCACAGACATTTGTGCTGATGACCTGGCCTCCCACTTTATAGAGAAAATAGACAATATCCATCAGGAAATCCACTCCCAATCACCAAGTTCAGTGACTCCCATCTGTCCCTGCATTTCTCCTGGCTCACTCTCCACATTCGATCCCATCACAGAAGAAGTCTCCAGGCTCCTCTCCTCGTCCGACTACATGCACCACCGACCGCATTCCCTCACACCTCCTCCAGTCTCTCTCTCCAGTCGTCACAACTCACCTAACTACAATCTTTAATCTCTCCCTCTCCTCTGGCATTTTCCCCTCCCCCTTCAAACACTCTATCATTACTCCATTACTAAAGAAACCCACCCTCGATCCATCCTGCACAAACAACTACAGACCGGTCTCCAATCTCCCCTTCATCTTTAAACTCTTGGAGCGCCTGATCTACTCCCGCCTTACCCGATACCTCTCCACTCACTCCCTCCTAGACCCTTCACAGTCCGGTTTCCGCCCCCTACATTCGACAGAAACTGCACTCATCAAAGTGACCAATGACCTTCTGACAGCAAAACGTAACGGTGACCACTCTCTGCTCATTCTTCTCGACCTTTCTGCAGCTTTCGACAATGTTGACCACCCTCTTCTACTCTCTAGGCTCCAGTCACTAGGCATTAAGGACACTGCTATCTCCTGGTTCTCTTCCTATCTTTCTGACCGCTCCTTCAGTGTTCTGTTCTCTGGCTCCACTTCGTCTCCTCTTCCACTCACTGTCGGGGTACCTCAGGGCTCAGTCCTTGGCCCCCTTCTGTTCTCCCTCTATACAGCCCCAATTGGACAGACCATCAGCAGATTTGGCTTTCAGAACCATCTTTATGCTGATGACACACAACTATACACGTCATCCCCTGACCTGACCGTACTATAGAACGCCACTGACTGTCTGTCTGCAGTCTCCAACATCATGTCCGCTCTCTATCTGAAACTCAACCTCTCCAAAACTGAACTTCTTCTGCTCCCGCCATCTACTAACCTCCCTAAATCTGACATTTCCCTCTCCGTGCGTGGCACCATAATAACACCCCGGCAGCAGGCGCGCTGTCTGGGTGTTATGTTTGACTCCGATCTCTCCTTCACCTCCCATATACAATCTCTTGCCCACTCGTGCCGCTTACACCTAAAGAACATCTCTAGAATCCGCCCTTTTCTCACCATGGAAACAACAAAAACCCTCACTGTCGCCCTGATCCACTCCCGCCTGGACTACTGTAACGCTCTATTAATTGGCCTCCCCCTCACTCGACTTTCCCCTCTCCAGTCCATCCTTAATGCAGCAGCCAGGGTCGTCCATCTGGCTAATCATTACTCGGACGCGTCCTGTCATGATCTCAATGGCAAGAGATCATAGCATCAGCATATATAGGAACTAGCTCTTGGAAGATGGAAACTGAGCTGACCATGAACTAAACCTAACGCACAACTAGCAGTGGCCGGGTAGCATGCCTACGTTGATTCTAGATGCCCAGCACCAGCCGGAGGACTAAATAAAGCTAGCAGAGGAAAATATTAGTCCTAGCTCACCTCTAGAGAAATACCCCGAAAGGAGACAGAGGCCCCCCACATGTATTGGCGGTGAATCAAGATGAAATAACAAACGTAGTATGAAAATAGGTTTAGCAAATTTGAGGTCCACTTACTACATAGCAGAAGACAGAAAGGACACTTTCATGGTCAGCTGAAAACCCTATCAAAACACCATCCAGAAATTACTTTAAAACTCTGGCATTAACTCATAACACCAGAGTGGCAATTCCTGTTCACAAGAGCTTTCCAGACACAGTAACGAAACTACAGCTGTGAACTGGAACAAAAATGCAAAAACAAACATGGACAAGAGTCCAACTTATCTAGTAGTTGTCTAGGAGCAGGAACAAGCACAGAGAGGCTTCTGATAACATTGTTGACCGGCAAGCAACTAACAGAGCAGCAAGGTTATATAGCGACTCCCACATCTTGATGGGAACAGGTGAACAGAGAAGATGAAGACACCAGTTCAATTCCACCAGTAGCCACCGGGGGAGCCCAGAATCCAAATTCACAACAGTACCCCCCCCTCAAGGAGGGGGCACCGAACCCTCACCAGAACCACCAGGGCGATCAGGATGGGCCCTATAAAAGGCACGAACCAGATCAGAGGCATGAACATCAGATGCATTCACCCAAGAATTATCCTCCTGGCCGTATCCCTTCCACTTGACCAGATACTGGAGTCTCCGTCTGGAAACACGAGAGTCTAAGATTTTCTCCACAACGTACTCCAACTCACCCTCAACCAACACCGGAGCAGGAGGCTCAACGGAAGGCACAACCGGTACCTCATACCTGCGCAATAATGACCGATGAAAAACGTTATGAATAGAAAAGGATGCAGGGAGGTCCAAACGGAAGGAAACAGGGTTAAGAATCTCCAATATCTTATATGGGCCGATGAACCGAGGCTTAAACTTAGGAGAAGAGACCCTCATAGGGACAAAACGAGAAGACAACCACACCAAATCCCCAACACAAAGCCGAGGACCAACACGACGGTGGCGGTTGGCAAAAAGCTGAGTCTTCTCCTGGGACAACCTCAAATTGTCCACCACCTGCCCCCAGATCTGATGCAATCTCTCCACCACAGCATCCACTCCAGGACAATCCGAAGATTCCACCTGACCAGAGGAAAATCGAGGATGAAACCCCGAATTACAGAAAAACGGGGACACCAAAGTGGCAGAGCTGGCCCGATTATTGAGAGCAAACTCCGCCAATGGCAAAAAAGCAACCCAATCATCCTGGTCAGCAGACACAAAACACCTCAGATATGTCTCCAGGGTCTGATTAATCCGCTCGGTCTGGCCATTCGTCTGAGGATGGAAAGCGGACGAAAAAGATAAATCTATGCCCATCCTAGCACAGAATGCCCGCCAAAATCTAGACACGAATTGGGTCCCTCTGTCAGAAACGATATTCTCAGGAATACCATGCAAACGAACAACATTTTGAAAAAACAGAGGAACCAACTCGGAAGAAGAAGGCAACTTGGGCAGATGAACCAAATGGACCATCTTAGAGAAACGGTCACACACCACCCAGATGACAGACATCTTCTGAGAAACAGGCAGATCTGAAATAAAATCCATCGAGATGTGCGTCCAAGGCCTCTTAGGAATAGGCAAGGGCAACAACAATCCACTAGCCCGAGAACAACAAGGCTTGGCCCGAGCACAAACGTCACAAGACTGCACAAAGCCTCGCACATCTCGTGACAGGGAAGGCCACCAGAAGGACCTTGCCACCAAATCCCTGGTACCAAAAATGCCAGGATGACCTGCCAACGCAGAAGAATGAACCTCAGAGATGACTCTACTGGTCCAATCATCAGGAACAAACAGTTTATCAGGTGGGCAACGATCAGGTCTATCCGCCTGAAACTCCTGCAAGGCCCGCCGCAGGTCTGGAGAAACGGCTGACAATACCACTCCATCCTTAAGGATACCTGTGGGCTCAGAGTTACCAGGCGAGTCAGGCTCAAAACTCCTAGAAAGGGCATCCGCCTTAACATTCTTAGAACCCGGTAGGTATGACACCACAAAATTAAACCGAGAGAAAAATAATGACCAGCGCGCCTGTCTAGGATTCAGGCGCCTGGCGGTCTCAAGATAAATCAAATTTTTGTGGTCAGTC
This sequence comes from Ranitomeya variabilis, assembly GCF_051348905.1. Classification (NCBI taxonomy): domain Eukaryota; kingdom Metazoa; phylum Chordata; class Amphibia; order Anura; family Dendrobatidae; genus Ranitomeya; species Ranitomeya variabilis. The sequence continues at coordinate 207,803,682 of NC_135234.1, read as the reverse complement.
AATACCACCACCTGATGTCTGGCCCCCTCAAGCCAATGGCGCCACTCCTCAAAAGCCCACTTCATGGCCAAAAGCTCCCGATTCCCAACATCATAATTCCGCTCAGCGGGCGAAAATTTACGGGAAAAGAAGGCACAAGGCCTCATCACGGAGCAGTCAGAACTTTTCTGCGACAACACTGCCCCAGCTCCGATCTCAGAAGCGTCGACCTCAACCTGAAAAGGTAGAGCAACATCAGGCTGCCGCAACACAGGGGCAGAGGAAAAACAGCGCTTAAGCTCCCGAAAGGCCTCCACAGCATCAGGGGACCAATCAGCAACATCAGCACCCTTCTTAGTCAAATCGGTCAATGGCTTAGCAATATCCGAAAAACCAGCAATAAATCGACGATAAAAGTTAGCAAAGCCCAAAAATTTCTGAAGACTCTTAAGAGAAGAGGGCTGCGTCCAATCACAAATAGCTTGAACCTTGACAGGATCCATTTCAATGGAAGAGGGGGAAAAAATATATCCCAAAAAGGAAATCCTCTGTACCCCAAAAACACACTTAGAACCCTTCACACACAAAGAATTAGACCGCAAAACCTGAAAAACCCTCCTGACTTGCTGGACATGAGAGTCCCAGTCATCCGAAAAAATCAGAATATCATCCAGATACACAATCATAAATTTATCCAAATAATCGCGAAAAATATCATGCATAAAGGACTGGAAAACTGACGGAGCATTTGAAAGACCAAAAGGCATCACTAAATACTCAAAGTGGCCCTCGGGCGTATTAAATGCGGTTTTCCACTCATCCCCCTGCCTGATTCGCACCAAATTATACGCCCCACGAAGGTCAATCTTAGAGAACCACTTGGCCCCCTTTATGCGAGCAAACAAATCAGTCAGCAACAGCAATGGGTATTGATATTTAACAGTGATTTTATTCAAAAGCCGATAATCAATACATGGTCTCAAAGAGCCGTCTTTTTTTGACACAAAGAAAAAACCGGCTCCTAAGGGAGATGACGATGGACGAATATGTCCCTTTTCCAAGGACTCCTTTATATATTCACGCATAGCAGCATGTTCAGGCACAGACAGATTAAATAAACGACCCTTTGGGTATTTACTACCCGGGATTAAATCTATGGCACAATCGCACTCTCGGTGCGGAGGTAACGAACCAAGCTTGGATTCTTCAAAGACGTCACGATAGTCAGACAGGAACTCAGGAATTTCAGAGGGAATAGATGATGAAATGGAAACCACAGGTACATCCCCATGAGCCCCCTTACATCCCCAGCTCAACACAGACATAGCTCTCCAGTCGAGGACTGGGTTGTGAGATTGCAGCCAAGGCAATCCTAGCACCAAATCATCATGTAGATTATACAGCACCAGAAAGCGAATAATCTCCTGGTGATCCGGATTAATACGCATAGTTACTTGTGTCCAGTATTGTGGTTTATTATTAGCCAATGGGGTGGAGTCAATCCCCTTCAGAGGAATGGGAGTCTCCAAAGGCTCTAAATCATACCCACAGCGTTTGGCAAAGGACCAATCCATAAGACTCAAAGCGGCGCCAGAGTCGACATAGGCGTCCGTGGTAATAGATGACAAAGAGCAAATCAGGGTCACAGATAGAATAAACTTAGACGGTAAGGTGCAAATGGAAACAGATTTACCAAGCTTTTTAATGCGCTTAGAGCATGCTGATATAACATGAGTAGAATCACCACAATAGAAACACAACCCATTTTTCCGTCTAAAATTCTGCCGCTCGCTTCGGGACAGAATTCTATCACACTGCATACTCTCTGGCGATTTCTCAGTGGACACCGCCAGATGGTGCACTGGTTTGCGCTCCCGCAAACGCCTATCGATCTGAATAGCCATTGTCATGGACTCATTCAGACCCGCAGGCACAGGGAACCCCACCATAACGTCCTTAATGGCATCAGAGAGACCCTCTCTGAAAGTCGCCGCCAGGGCGCACTCATTCCACTGAGTAAGCACAGACCATTTACGGAATCTTTGGCAGTAAATTTCCGCTTCATCTTGCCCCTGAGATAGGGACATCAAAGTTTTTTCTGCCTGAAGCTCCAAATGAGGTTCGTCATAAAGCAACCCCAAGGCCAGAAAAAACGCATCCACATTGAGCAACGCAGGATCCCCTGGTGTCAATGAAAAAGCCCAGTCTTGAGGGTCGCCCCGGAGCAAGGAAATCACAATCCTGACCTGCTGTGCAGGATCTCCGGCAGAGCGAGATTTCAGGGACAAAAATAATTTGCAATTATTTCGAAAATTCTGAAACCCAGATCTATTCCCCGAGAAAAATTCCGGCAAAGGAATTCTCGGCTCAGATACAGGTGCATGACAAACAAAATCTTGCAAATTTTGTACCTTCGTGGCGAGATTATTCAAACCTGCAGTTACACTCTGAAGATCCATTGCAAACAGGTGGACACAGAGCCATTCAAAGGAGAGAAAAAAAAAAAAAAATTTCAGCAGACTACTTATTACTCTCCTTTCTCAGCCAAGGATTTTAACCCTTTAGTGGGCCGGTCAAACTGTCATGATCTCAATGGCAAGAGATCATAGCATCAGCATATATAGGAACTAGCTCTTGGAAGATGGAAACTGAGCTGACCATGAACTAAACCTAACGCACAACTAGCAGTGGCCGGGTAGCATGCCTACGTTGATTCTAGATGCCCAGCACCAGCCGGAGGACTAAATAAAGCTAGCAGAGGAAAATATTAGTCCTAGCTCACCTCTAGAGAAATACCCCGAAAGGAGACAGAGGCCCCCCACATGTATTGGCGGTGAATCAAGATGAAATAACAAACGTAGTATGAAAATAGGTTTAGCAAATTTGAGGTCCACTTACTACATAGCAGAAGACAGAAAGGACACTTTCATGGTCAGCTGAAAACCCTATCAAAACACCATCCAGAAATTACTTTAAAACTCTGGCATTAACTCATAACACCAGAGTGGCAATTCCTGTTCACAAGAGCTTTCCAGACACAGTAACGAAACTACAGCTGTGAACTGGAACAAAAATGCAAAAACAAACATGGACAAGAGTCCAACTTATCTAGTAGTTGTCTAGGAGCAGGAACAAGCACAGAGAGGCTTCTGATAACATTGTTGACCGGCAAGCAACTAACAGAGCAGCAAGGTTATATAGCGACTCCCACATCTTGATGGGAACAGGTGAACAGAGAAGATGAAGACACCAGTTCAATTCCACCAGTAGCCACCGGGGGAGCCCAGAATCCAAATTCACAACAGCGTCCGCTCTTCACCAGTCGTTACACTGGCTGCCCATTCATTACAGGATACAATTCAAAGTACTTGTTCTCACCCACAAAGCTCTCCACTGTGCGGCACCCCCTTACATCTCCCTCATTTCTGGCTATCGGCCTAGCCGACCTCTGCGCTCTGCAAATAACTTTCGACTAGCCTCTGCACTAATCCGTACCTCCGACTCCAAGACTTCTCTCGTGCTGCGCCAATCCTCTGGAATGCTCTACCCCAAGATATTAGGACCATCCACAATTTGCATAGTTTTAGGCGCTCGCTCAAAACACATTTGTTCAGAGCGGCCTACCACTTTCACTAATCAAAGTCATTTTATGTTTGCGTGTGTGTGTAGCCCATTCACTATCTCCATCTATCCCCCACCCCCTGAAGATGGCTGGACCATCATTGTAAATACATAATTGTAAATACACACCTGTACTTTGTATCTCCCCCACCTCATTGTAGATTGTAAGCTCTCACGAGCAGGGTCGTCTTATTGTGCTTTAATTATTGTATCGTTAACGTTGTTACTTATGACTGTTGTGTTTGAAACTGTTAAACTGTAAAGCGCTGCGGAATATGTTGGCGCTATATAAAGATTATTATTATTATTAGGGTTATACACTAACTAAATGTATCCAAGAACACTTATTATTGTATGGCTGAGAAATGTAACCCAGCTAAATTTTGAAACTTTTTTTTTTGAGTCTTATATACAGTGGGGAAAAAAAGTACCATATTTTTCGTATTATAAGACGTACCCCAAATTTTGAGAAGAAAAACTTACTTGCATTACATTCTGATCAAAGACCTGATTTTATCAACCTCTGTCCTTTCTTTCCAATATGCGCAGAAATGATTGTCAGACGTTACTGTAGTTGAGGGCCATGTAGACTGCCTGACCGCAGATAAATTAACGCCAATCGGCTACATGCATGTCGTTCATTAATCAGTTAATTGCATCTTAAAGGGAACCTGTCACCCCCAAAATCGAAGATGAGCTAAGCCCACCAGCATCAGGGCTTATCTACAGCATTCTGTAATGCTGTAGATAAGCCCCCGATATATCCTGAAAGATGAGAAAAAGAGGTTAGATTATACTCACCCAGGGGCTGGGGTCCAATCCAATGGGCATCGCATTCCGGTCCAGGGCCTCCCATCTTCATAGGATGACGTCCTCTTCTTGTCTTCAAGCTGCGGCTCTGGCGTAGGCATACTTTGTCTGCCCTGTTGAGGGCAGAGCAAAGTACTGCAATGCGCAGGCGCCGGGCCTCTCTGACCTTTCCTACTGCAGTACTTTACGCTGCCCTCAACAGGGCAGACAAAGTACTCCGGAGCCGTAGCATGAATACAAGAAGAGGACGTCATCGTATGAAGATGGGAGGCCCCAGACTGGACCGCGACACCCATCAGACCAGACCGCAGCGGGACCGCCCCTGGGTGAGTATAATCTAACCTTTTTTTCTCATCTTTCAGGATACATCGGGGGCTTACAGAATGCTGTAGATAAGCCCCTGATGCTGGTGGGCTTAGCTCATCTTCGATTTTGGAAGTGACAGGTTCCCTTTAAGGCTGTGTGCACACGTTGCGGATTTCTATGCAGATTTTGTCGTTCAGTTTTTAAAAAATGCATTTTACCTGCGGATTTCCAGCCATTTTTGTGCAGATTTCACCTGCGTTTTACCACCTGCAGATTCCTATAAAGGAACAGGTGTAAAACGCTACAGAATCCGCACAAAGAATTGACATGCTGCAGAAAATACAACATAGCGTTTCCACGCGGTATTTTCCGCAGCATGGGCACTGCGGATTTTGTTTTCCATAGGTTTACATGGTACTGTACACCGCATGGAAAACTGCTGCGAATCCGCAGCATCAAATCCGCAGCGGATCCGCAGGCAAATCCGCATGTGTGCACATAGCCTTACAGTAGACAGGTCCACCCCACTTCTATACGTACATTTAGAGCATTGTGTTATTGGCATCTCCTGTTTACACAGGAGCATGTGCTTTCGAGAACGATGATATTTAAGCTTGCTTCAAAATCATCTAACATGGCGGATGAGCATTTTGGTCTCTTTAGACAGGTCTATTTAATTGGGAAACAAAACAAGCATTTATAGAATCTCAATCTCTGACAGCGGCATTTAAAGGGAACCTATCACCCCGTTTTTTTCCGTATGAGATAAAAATACTGTTAAATATGGCCTGAGCTGTGCATTACAATAGTGTAGTTTGTGGACCCCGATTCCCCACCTATGCTGCCGAAATACGTTACCAAAGTAGTCATTTTCGCCTGTCAATCAGGCTGGTCAGGTCGGATGGGCGTGGCTTCTTCCCCCAGATATTGCGTAGTTTTCCGTTGGTGGCGTAGTGGTGTGCGCATGTCCAACGTCCCCAATCCTGCACGGGGGGGTGAAAATAGCAGCGATGTCCGTTATTCCATTGGTGGTCGGTGGGCGCGGCCATCTTCCTTTGGCCGCGCGTGCGCAGAAGCGGCGCTCTGCTGGCCGCGGCTTCAGGAAAATGGCCGCCGCGATCTCCATCTGCGCACGCGCGGCATCCCGCGGCCATTTTCCTGAAGCCGCGGCCAGCAGAGCGCCGCTTCTGCGCACGCGCGGCCAAAGCAAGATGGCCGCGCCCACCGACCACCAATGGAATAACGGACATCGCTGCTATTTTCACCCCCCCGTGCAGGATTGGGGACCTTGGACATGCGCACACCACTACGCCACCAACGGAAAACTACGCAATATCTGGGGGAAGAAGCCACGCCCATCCGACCTGACCAGCCTGATTGACAGGCGAAAATGACTACTTTGGTAACGTATTTCGGCAGCATAGGTGGGGAATCGGGGTCCACAAACTACACTATTGTAATGCACAGCTCAGGCCATATTTAACAGTATTTTTATCTCATACCGAAAAAAACGGGGTGATAGGTTCCCTTTAACTCACGCTTACTGGAAGTGCGTCCTAAATACCGCCCACCGATGGGTTGGCATGACAACCAGAGGTCTCAACCAGACCTCTATGGTTGTCATTGCCAGATTGCTATGAGCACCACCCCGTGGTCGGCGCTCATAGCAATGAGCATTGTTTAAACACATAGGCAATCTGATCATCGCCTGTGTGTAGCAGAAGAGATCAGAGTACTGCAGATTCTAGTCTCCCATGGAGACCATTGAAGCATGCAAAAAGTAAAAAAAAAAAAAAAAGTTTTTAAAAATATAAAAAAACTAAATATAAAAGTTCAAATCACCCCCCTTTCGCCCCATTCAAAATAAAACAATAAAAAAATCAAATATACACATATTTTGTATTGCCAAGTTCAAAATCGCCCGATCAATATATAAAAAAAAAAGAATTATTTTATTTTACTCACCTATATAGCCCCATTATATTCCACCGCGCTTCACAGACATTGTCATCGCTGTCCCCATTGAGGCTCACAATCTAAATTCCTTATCAGTATGTCTTTGGAGTGTGGGAGGAAACCCACGCAAACATGGGGAGAACATACAAACTCCTTACAGATATGGTCTTTCGAACCCAGGACCTCAGCGCTGCAAAGCAGAAGTATTAACCACTGAGCCACCATGCTCAGGCTATATTAACATGCAACGTTTTTGCTGCACTTTTTTGGCAAAAAAACAACTGTCTTTTAGGGTATGTGCACACGCTGCGGATTTTGCTGCGGATCCGCAGCGGATTTGATGCTGCGGATCCGCAGCAGTTTTCCCAAAGTTTACAGTACCATGTAAACCTATGGGGAAAAAAAAATGCTGTGCACATGCTGCGGAAAAATCCGCGCGGAAACGCAGCGGATTATTTTCCGCAGCATGTCAATTCTTTCTGCGGATTCCGCAGCGGTTTTCAACCAGCACCAATAGGAAAGTGCAGTTGAAAACCCGCAGAGGAATCCGCAGAAGAAACCGCGAGAAAATCCGCAGTGAAAACCGCAGTGGTTTTGCACTGCGGATTTTGCAAATCCGCTGCGGAAATATCCGCAGCAGAATCCGCAGCGTGTGCACATATCCTTACAGTATTGGCAAAAGCTATGAGATTTCAGAGACCTCATGCACAGAATTTTTTTTTCCTGTCCGAATCTGAGAACTGCATTTTTTTTTTTTTTTTTTTAATCTTCAGCATATCAATTCTTTCAGCATTTTTAAGATGTTTGTGCAGCTTTTTCACCCATAGAACACAATGAGAAAGTACAAATATGTTACAAACAAGGCAGCAAAGCCTCTTCTTACAGTGATTTTGATGGGAAAAAAAAAAAACTTTATTAAACAGTACATCTGTAATAATAATAATCTTTATTTTAATATAGCGCTAACACATTACGCTCTACAGTTTGCACACATTATTGTAGACATGTAATCTGCACAACAAGCACACAAAAACACAACAAAACCTGCACTTTTAAAGGGAACCTGTCACCCCGTTTTTTCCGTATGAGATAAAAATACTGTTAAATAGGGCCTGAGCTGTGCATTGCAACAGTGTATTTTGTGGACCCCGATTCCCCACCTATGCTGCCGAAATACGTTACCAAAGTAGTCGTTTTCGCCTGTCAATCAGGCTGGTCTGGTCAGATGGGCGTGGTGTCTTCCCCCAGATCTTGCTTAGTTTTCCGTTGGTGGCGTAGTGGTGTGCGCATGTCCAAGGTCCCGAATCCACTGCACAGGGGAGTGAAAAGAGCGCGATGTGCACTATTTCATTGGTGATCAGTGGGGGCGGCCATCTTCCTTTGGCCGCGCGTGCGCAGAAGCGGCGCTCTGCTGGCCGCGGCTTCAGGAAAATGGCCGCGGGATGCAGCGCGTGCGCAGATGGAGATCGCGGCGGCCATTTTCCTGAAGCAGAGTTCGCATCTCTGCTTCAGGAAAATGGCCGCCTCGATCTCCATCTGCGCACGCGTGGCATCCCGCGGCCATTTTCCTGAAGCCGCGGCCAGCAGAGCGCCGCTTCTGCGCACGCGCGGCCAAAGGAATATGGCCGCCCCTACCGATCACCAATGAAATAGTGCACATCGCGCTCTTTTCACTCCCCTGTGCAGTGGATTCGGGACCTTGGACATGCGCACACCACTACGCCACCAACAGAAAACTAAGCAAGATCTGGGGGAAGACACCACGCCCATCTGACCAGACCAGCCTGATTGACAGGCGAAAACGACTACTTTGGTAACGTATTTCGGCAGCATAGGTGGGGAATCGGGGTCCACAAAATACACTATTGCAATGCACAGCTCAGGCCCTATTTAACAGTATTTTTATCTCATACGGAAAAAACGGGGTGACAGGTTCCCTTTAATACGGCGCTTTTTACTGCCAATGGAGCAAGTTTTGGTTGTAGGAAAAAATGGTGCAAAAGCACAGCGTGTGAACATAGCCTTATATTGCAGTGTAAATGGAGCTTTGGCTGATGTATGACATCCGGATTCTACTTTGTTAGCACATTGCATGTCAATCACACAGAGTGGAGACATGATGGCCATGTGATGGTGGTGCCGCTAAGGCCAGCGTCATACTCAGCGTAGGGAAATACGGTCCGTTTTTTACGGCCGTAATACGCAGTAATTTTCCCAAAACACTGTTCCGTATTCAATGCGAGGATGCGATTTTTACAGACAAATGTATCCGTGTGTCATCCGTATGGCATCCATATGGCTTCCGTACGGCGATTGTTTTTGTGCAGGCTTGCAAATGGACAAATCATGGATCCATCGGCTAAAATATTCCTGAATATTACTTTTCTGAAAAGTTCCCAGGCTCGAGTTCATATGAGTTCATCCAGCAGAGGGCGCATCACCGCGACTCCAGGTAACTATAGGACATTCCCCTGCATTCCATTCATTCACCAAATTTTACAGACAGGAGCACAGCTGCATTAGCAGAGCTCCTGGTTGTAAAATGATTTAACCCATTCAGATGGATTTACAGCGTGGGACAAGACTGATCGACGGAAGGTATGGAATATTGTTGTTTGTTTTGTTTAACTTTATTTCAGGTGACAAGGGTCTTCAGGTGGATTGAGAGTATAATAAAATATTAAAACACCGTGTCTTTATTTCATTAAAATACTTTTTAATAATGTGTGTGTGTGTTTTATTAACCATTTCGTACTATTGGATTAATAATGGATAGGTGTCATAATTGACGCCTCTCCATTATTAACCTGGCTTAATGTCACCTTACAATAGCAAGATGACATTAACCCTTCATTACCCCATATCCCACCGCTACACAGGAGTGGGAAGAGAGAGGCTAAGTGCCAGAATAGGCGCATCTTACAGATGTGCCTTTTTTGGGGTGGCTGGGGGCAGATGCTTTTAGCCAGGGGGGGTCCTATAACCATGGTACCTCCCTAGGCTATCAATATCTGCCCTCTGTCACTGGATTTCCCACTCTGGCGGAGAAAATTGCGCGGGAGCCCACGCCAATTTTTTCCAGGATTTAACCCTTTAATTTAATAGCTAGAGCTTCAAAATTTTACACACAGACACTTGTTACATTAGTAAAGAGGAATATGTTAAAAAAAAATAAATAAAAAAAAAAAGGGATATGAGATGGTTTACTGTATGTAAACCATGTCTCATATCATGTCGGGTTTGGGAAGGAGATAGGAAAAGCCGGCAATTGAATTACCGGCTTTTATGCTATCTTGCGCTGAATTAAATATAAATAAATATATATATATATGTGTGTCTCACTGACATATATATATATCCCTATTCTATGTGTAGACATTTATTCTACCTGTTCTATTCTGTCAGTGTGATTTTACTGTACACCGCACTGAATTGCCGGCTTTTCTAGAGAACACCGCTGCGTATTTCTCGCAAGTCACACGCATGGTTCGTGTGTAATCTGTAATTTTCTCGCCCCATAGACTTTCATTGGCGGATTTTTTGCGCAATACGCTGACAAACGCAGCATGCTGCGATTTTCTTCGGCCGTACAAGACCGTATAATACGGATCCGTAAAATACGGCAGATAGGAGCAGGGCCATAGCGAATCATGGTACCGTATGCAATCCGTATTTTCTGCGCCTCTCAACCGTAAAACACGCCAGTGTGACGCCGGCCTAATTCTTACACTACAATAAGGGCTTATTCTCTCCGGAGCCTTTATCATGCCTATTGCCCCATATTCTGCAGGGGTAACTGCGATGTAGCAGAGCTATTGTATATGTGCTTTCTGCCTTCTCCTAACTGGGAAGGAGACAACTGATCAGCTAATTCGCATTTGTTTAGTCCGTCTTCTAGATCTGTTTCTTTCATACCCTTCTCTCTTTTCCTCTTGGAGACCATTTGGATCAGTGACCCCAAGTCATTGTGAGCTATCCATGTTATTCCTGATGACTTGTGATTTGTACGTATTTCCTAAGTTCTGTTGCTATCTGAACTCTATGTATCTATCAGTAAAGATTCATTAAAGGGTTTTTCCATTCGATATATACTTTTATATATGTAAAATAACAAATGGAGCAGGCATTCATCCATCCTAGGTCCTGCACCGGCTTTCCTCTGATGCTGCTATCTCTGTGATATGCCTACAAGCTCACATTACCGCTGCAGCCAGTCATGAGCTCACTGGCTCGTGCTGTCTACATCAGCAGAGCTCAGTGATTGGCTGCAACGGTGATGTGTGCTGTGACCACTGGTAAGACACATTACCCAGGGAGGCTATATTTATCATGGGCACCACGAAGTAGGTTCATACTCGGGTACTACCCTTGTGAGGGCGGGAGTTTTCTGCAGAAGGCACGACAGGAAAAGTCAGATCCCAAACCCCCCCCCCCTCTTCATTTCGGTCTCACCTACCCAGGTCCTATACGGAACCTTGGAGAATCAGGAGACAACTGGGAGAGATTGTACCATTTTATTAAGCGCACTGGTATTTGTGAGCACTTTGTTTGACTGCTATTTTATGTATATATATATATATATATATATATATATATATATATATATATATATATATATATATATATTAAATGTTAAGTTTTATGAAGTTTAGGAGCTGGCTATGCTAGATAGTGTATATTTATACTAGTCAGATTAATCTAGAGCAGATTGCTCGGATTCGGTTTGCTGAGTAAACGTGCTGAAGACACTCAGCACCCGAGCATGCTCAGATAACACCTTATCCAGGAACGCTCACTCATCACTACTAGTGACCTCTGAAATCAAAGAGCAGTATTACTTATTTTAATACTTGGAGCTTCCAATCCTGATTGAAATGGTGAATTCTCATCCTTTTCAAAAAGAATCATTGTGAAGCATTATGATGTTCTGGAGCAGCTGGGGACACATTTTTCCCAGAGATAAGCACAACCTTAGCCCTGAAAATGAATAAGCACTTGTGTCCTGTCTGCCTCCACGCCATGATCCACTTGTGTGTACCTAGTGAACTTCGCTCTCCGGCTGCACTTGCGCACTCACTACAAGGCTGATGCAACAGTCACATAACGGGAGGGAGAGGGTTACCGTAAATACTCTAATACACACGTGTCTTTACCATGTGTCCAGAACTGATCAGGCCGCAGCGGAGTGTTGTTCCTTGCAAGTTCTTTCTATAGTTTGTATGCTGTGCATGAGATGAGCTTTGTTCACATCTGCATTTGTTTCTGTTGTTCTGCTCCATCATAGAGCAGAATGAGAAAAATGATGGAAGTGCTGGGTCCGTCACATGATGGACACTAATGGTTCTCAATGAACTCTACTGACTGTAAGGGTATGTGTCCACGTTCAGGTTTGCTTCAGGCTTTGGTCAGGATTTTATGCAGGTAAAATCCTGACCAAAAATGCACCTGAGGTCACTGGCAGGTCACCTGCGGTGTTCCTGTGTGTTTTGCTCATTGTAGCAACATGCTGCGTTCTGAAAAAACACACCGCATGTGCATTTTTGCGGGAAAAACGCATTAATTTTTTAATGCACAGTGGAGACGGGATTTATTTAAATCCCCTCCACTATGCTGTAACATCTGGATGCTGCGTTTTTGACGCTGCGGCTCAGCGCTGCGTCAAAAACGCAGCGTTTCCTGAACGTGGACACATACCCTAAGGGTATCTTTCCACGTTCAGGAAACGCTGCTTGTTTGACGCTGCGCAGCAGCGTCAAACAAGCAGCGTCCAGATGTTCCAGCATAGTGGAGGGGATTTTATGAAATCCCGTCTCCACTATGCGTGGAAACCCGCACGCGGCGGCCCTGCGACTACGGACATGCTGCGCGTCTTTTCAGATCGCAGCATGTCCGTACACCTTGCGGGGATGCAGCGTCCCCGCAAGGCATAACACAGGGCGCTATGGGAGAGAGCGATCATCCCGGATGTGAAGAGTTAACACATCCGGCATGATCGCGTCCCAGAAAGGGGGCGGGGCTTAGCGCCGAGCGGCTTTGCCGCTGCGGCGATACCGCCGGCCATCCTGAACGTGGAGACATAGCCTAATGGGGCAGTCCGTCTATTCTGTGCCATATTGTCTGGCATTTTAGGCTATGTGCGCATGATGAGTATTTGCTTGCAGAAATTTCTGAAAGGTTTCTGCATCTCTTGGCAGCAAAAACGCGCGTTTTGGTGCCTTTTTGTACAGTAATGAAGGCTTTTTTTTAGCTAAATAAAGATATTAAAAAACAAAAAGTTTTGTGATGTAATTTCTTGGTTCAAGACCACCTTTTTCATTCTGATGCAGTAGCATGAGAGTAAGGGGAGATTAGGGCTTGGTGTAAACAGCTGTCAATGACACCTAGCCCTAGGCTTAGTAATGAAAAAGTGTCAGCCCGACACCCTCATTACTAAGTCGGTAAGTAAACACACATACATAAACACACACACACATTGTCACCAGCCTATGTAGGAACGTTAACAGAATTAACCTACATAGCCTGTAACCAAACAGCAACTGTTAATTTTAAAGAAAAAAAAACATTTTGTGGGTTCCCACATAATTTTAATAACCAGCAGAGAGAAAGCCGACGGCTGATGTTAATAATCTGGGAAGTACCCAATAGCCATAATGGTTCCCAGGCTATTAATATCAGCTCACGGTTGTCAGCTTAGCCTTTACAGGCTAATTTACAGCATGACCCCCAGAAAAAATTGACATAGGGTTCCCCTATAAAATCTAACCAGCACAGACTAGGCAGACAGCTGCGGGATGATATTAATAACCTAGGAAGGGGCCATGGATATTGGCACCCTCCTATACTAAAAACATCAGCTCTCAGGAGCCCCAGAAAAGGAGCATCTATAAGATGCACCAAATCTGGCGCTTAGCCTCGCTCTTCCCACTTGCCCAGTGGGATGATGGTTGGGAGGTTGCTGTCACCTTTGAATTGTCAGGTGACATGAAGTCCACAGGTTAGTAATGGAGAGGCGCCTATAAGACGCCCCCATTACTAACGCCATAGTAATATAAAAACACACACATCCAGAATAAAGTCCTTTATTTGAAATAATGACACAGACTCCTTTATTGAATCTAAATTAAACCATACTCACCGGACGCCTAATCCACTGACTGCAACAAAAATAAAATAATAAACCACAATATTCCTCACCTGTCCGCAGAGAAGATAATCCATAATGTCCCACGATGAGCTCATGACTTTGAGAGCAGTCACTGATGTGACTGCTCTCAAAGACAGCCGGTGATACGCTGACAGGAGGTAATTGCTCCTGCACTGCATAACTGAGTACCGTATTTTCCGGCGTATAAGACGACTGGGCGTATAAGACGACCCCCCAACTTTACCAGTTAAAAAATAAAATCTTCTTAAAAGTCGGGGGTCTTCTTATACACCCTATGTCGTCTTATAGGGCCGGTGAATATGTGCCTTTTGGGGGGGGGGGGAGTGATCCTGATGAGGACGAGGGGGCGTCTCACAGGAAAGTGAGTATCCCCCATTACCTTATCATAGCGCTGCAGCGTGGGGTCTCTGTGCTGGGAGCGGCGGCTGCTGTGCTGTGCTGTGCTGTGCTGTGCTGTGGCGGCTCCTCTTCTGCAGTGTGGGGCCTCTGGTGCTGTGGGGCGGTGGCGGCGGCGTATCTTCATACAGTCGGGGCTCCTCCGGCATCTCAAAGACTGGAAGCCCCGCCGGCAACTCCATGGGTACAATGCGGTCAGGTGGCCTCCGGGAAAATGGCCGCTGCTCAGATTCAGATCTCGTCCCGAGATCTCGGGAGACGAGATCTGAATCTGAGCAGTGGCCATTTTCCCGGAGGCAGCTCAATAGGTGCGATGCGGTGGCCCGGCCGCTGGGGGCTGCGCATGCTCAGATTCAGATCTCAACGAGATCTGAATCTAAGCAGCGGCCATTTTCCCGGAGGCCAGCGCATTGTACCGATGGAGTTGCCGGCGGGGCTTCCAGGCTGAGATGCCGGAGGAGCCCCGACTGCATGAAGATACGCCGCCGCCGCCACCGCCCCACAGGCCCCACACTGCAGAAGAGGAGCCGCCACAGCACAGCAGCCGCCGCCGCTCCCAGCACAGAGACCCCACGCTGCAGCGCTATGATAAGGTAATGGGGGATACTCACTTTTCTGTGAGACGCCCCCTCGTCGTCATCAGGATCACTCCCCCCCCCACCCACCATATACACCCGGCGTACAAGGCGATTCCCGGCGTACAAGACGACCCCCGACTTTTAAGAAGATTTTCAGGGGTTAAAAAGTCGTCTTGTACGCCGGAAAATACGGTAAGTTCACCAGAGTTCATCAGCAGATCAGCGCCGGTGATTTCCCTTACAGCACCACTGCTGCGTGAGAAAGTTCTCACACAACGGTGGTGCCGTGAGAGCACTGGAGCTCATCAGATGATGAACTGCGGTGAACTTACTCATGGTAGATCAGTGATACACCGCGGGAGTAATTACCTCCTGTCAGTGTATCGCCGGCGGCCGAGTAGAGCAGTCACATCTCTCGCTGTGAGACACTCTGGATTACGTGGACTGCAGCGGACAAGTGAGTATATTGTGGTTTATTATTTTTGTTTTTTTTCTAAAAAATATGGGCATCGGGGATTGGGCGTTAAGGTGAGTATGTTTATTTTTTATTTTACATTTGTCTAGGAGACAAAGGCATTGGAGATTTGGTGTTAGGTGAGTATAATGTGTTTTTTTATTTGAATATGTATGTAATTATTTTACATGTTTTTTTTAGTGTGAGCACAGGTGGATGCTGACCAGAGACTACTTCTCCGATCGTTACTGCCGAAAAGAACCACCGCGCTTGCGTGGGAAACACCATAGGAAGATGGTAAAAACGCAAACAAAAACTCAGCAAATCCGTAAACTGTTTTATACCTGCGTTTTTCCTGTGGATTTGACTGACTCAATTGAACATACCAAACAAAACACCCTCACATAAAGGCCAAATGATAGAAAATATAAACTTTTATTGATCTAAAAAACAGCATATATAGCATATAAAATAGTAAGGGGTCGTGACCACCAGTGCAAGAGCAATGGTGGGTCACACACAGGAATCAACCTCAATAAACACACGCGCCTGCATTGTAGGTGTCTGGCAGACGCCGAACCACTTCCGGTTCTTGGTGCCGCACGTGTGGCCATGAACATTACCGCAAGGCGCGCCTGTGCTGTGAAACCAGCACTTTACGGCCACAGCGGTACTCACGGTATGTGGGCTTAAGGTATGTTGAGTCATCACTATGCATGGTCACAGGTGTTGGTGGTGTTATTTCCTATCCTTCCTCTTTCTTATTGGTCATGACCAGTATATAACCCCCTTCTGGCCAGGACCCAACCACCCCGGACGAAGCATTTCGGTGCGAAACGCGCGTCGGGTGTGGTGGGTCCCCGGGTTCTTCCTCCTGGTAACTATATTTATGTTATTCTCATGCAGTATGTTTGTACTTTTGCCAAGCTACCTTAGCTGACTGACTCTATGTTTGGACATCGCGTTATATGCCATATGTATGTACCTATTATGCTCTATGCGGATGGATTTTTTATACCTGCTATATATTTGTTGCCATATGTGTTCCATCAAAAAGTACTCTCTGCTGCCTCACTTTTGTGTTTATTGAGGTTGATTCCTGTGTGTGACCCACCATTGCTCTTGCACTGGTGGTCACGACCCCTTACTATTTTATATGCTATATATGCTGTTTTTTAGATCAATAAAAGTTTATATTTTCTATCATTTGGCCTTTATGTGAGGGTGTTTTGTTTGGTATGTCATTATGGTTGTACCTTCACGGCCTAATTAGGGATATCTGTTTGGTGTTTCTTGACTCAATTGAACTCAATGTGTGGAAAACGCTAAAAATCCGCACAAAGAATTGACATGCTGTAGAAAAAAAATGCACTGCAAATACTTAAGGAAATTTACTGATCATGTGCACAGCACTTCAGGATTGTCATTGAATTAGCTTGCATAAGGATTCCATAGCGTTTTTGGCCCATTTGCCTGTGGAAAAACTGCCGCGAAAACGCACAAAGGCATCAGTGATGGAGGCTCCAGCACAGAGGACAACACCCAGCCTACGGACGGCTCTGGGTCAGAATCTTGTGTCTCCTTGATTTATTGTGCCACCTAGGCACATTTGTCATTTCTATAATATTCAAGTGGACCTATAAGTTCAGTTCAGTTAAAAAAAGGTGAGTGGTCACGGTGGGGACGTTATCCTCTGGGTCGGGACATTTCAACCTTTTTAAGCACATCAGCATTTTTATTTTACCACTGCTGTGGTGTCTCCAAGTTCCCTTCCCATAGTAATATATCTACCAGCCATCGTCTTCTGTTAACAGCACCACCTTGGTCAGTCTCCAGCAGTTTGGGACCTGGTGGATCACTTCCGTATTTGCTGAGTGATCCACAAGCCCCAACTCAATGTAAGTCTGAGAGTCAAACTGAGGCCCGAATGAGGCTTATAGACTTCCGTTGAGAGTTTGCGATTATTACCTCTGCCTTTGGGTCCGTTGGAAGCTACAGTCACACGATGGTGATGCGGGACTGAAGCGGCGCCTGGAAGAGAAGACAGCGGTTGGTGAGTATAATACGTACTTGGGTCAAGGAACTTATGTTGGTGGCACCACTCCAGCACTGAAATAAAGAAACACTGTAATGGTGCTTTGACAGGTACCGTACTCCCCAGACGTTCCAACGGAGTAACCCCAGAGAAGCAATCAGCTATAAATTTCATGAAGGTAAGACCTCAAAACACTGGACTGTAGCAAAAGAGCAGATGACTATTTTACATTTTTCCTCCATATGGGTTTGGTATGCATAAATTACCTGGTGGCGGTCATTGAAGGCTGTGTGGGTAATTTTACATTCAGGGCTAGTCACATCTTCAGTGATGGATATAATTGTAAGGTACTTGTAAAAACAAGCAACTTTCCAATATACGCTTAACTGAAATTCTGCCCCTTGCCCAGGTTCTGGTCAACTGCAGTTGTCTATATGCAGTATTAAAGAATGCACAGTGCTTACAAGCTGTTTTCTATTGAGCTTGTAGGTACTGGGCTAAAGCAGGCTAGATTGCTGGAGCGCAGTTGTCTCTCCTGATCCTGGTCAGTTTCAATGCCATTGCGCTACTCCGATGCTGCATCATTTAGTAGCCTTGGGGAGCGCAGTTTGGGCCAGAGATGCCACCATGCCCCTGCATATACAGGTCCTTCTCAAAAAATTAGCATATAGTGTTAAATTTCATTATTTACCATAATGTAATGATTACAATTAAACTTTCATATATTATAGATTCATTATCCACCAACTGAAATTTGTCAGGTCTTTTATTGTTTTAATACTGATGATTTTGGCATACAACTCCTGATAACCCAAAAAACCTGTCTCAATAAATTAGCATATCAAGAAAAGGTTCTCTAAATGACCTATTACCCTAATCTTCTGAATCAACTAATTAACTCTAAACACATGCAAAAGATACCTGAGGCTTTTAAAAACTCCCTGCCTGGTTCATTACTCAAAACCCCCATCATGGGTAAGACTAGCGACCTGACAGATGTCAAGAAGGCCATCATTGACACCCTCAAGCAAGAGGGTAACCCAGAAAGAAATTTCTCAACAAATAGGCTGTTCCCAGAGTGCTGTATCAAGGCACCTCAATGGTAAGTCTGTTGGAAGGAAACAATGTGGCAGAAAACGCTGTACAACGAGAAGAGGTGACCGGACCCTGAGGAAGATTGTGGAGAAGGACCGATTCCAGACCTTAGGGAACCTGAGGAAGCAGTGGACTGAGTCTGGCGTGTGCAGGAAATGGGCTACAGGTGCCGCATTCCCCAGGTAAAGCCACTTTTGAACCATAAACAGCGGCAGAAGCGCCTGACCTGGGCTACAGAGAAGCAGCACTGGACTGTTGCTAAGTGGTCCCAAGTACTTTTTTCTGATGAAAGCAAATTTTGCATGTCATTCGGAAATCAAGGTGCCAGAGTCTGGAGGAAGACTGGGGAGAAGGAAATGCCAAAATGCCTGAAGTCCAGTGTCAAGTACCCACAGTCAGTGATGGTGTGGGGTGCCATGTCAGCTGCTGGTGTTGGTCCACTGTGTTTCATCAAGGGCAGGGTCAATGCAGCTAGCTATCAGGAGATTTTGGAGCACTTCATGCTTCCATCGGCTGAAATGCTTTATGGAGATGAAGATTTCATTTTTCAGCACGACCTGGCACCTGCTCACAGTGCCAAAACCACTGGTAAATGGTTTACTGACCATGGTATTACTGTGCTCAATTGGCCTGCCAACTCTCCTGACCTGAACCCCATAGAGAATCTGTGGGATATTGTGAAGAGAAAGTTGAGAGACGCAAGACCCAACACTCTGGATGAGCTTAAGGCCGCTATTGAAGCATCCTGGGCCTCCATAACATCTCAGCAGTGTCACAGGCTGATTGCCTCCATGCCACGCCGCATTGAAGCAGTCATTTCTGCCAAAGGATTCCCGACCAAGTATTGAGTGCATAACTGAACATTATTATTTGATGGTTTTTTTGTTTGTTATTAAAAAACACTTTTATTTGATTGGACGGGTGAAATATGCTAATTTATTGAGACAGGTTTTTTGGGTTTTCAGGAGTTGTATGCCAAAATCATCAGTATTAAAACAATAAAAGACCTGACAAATTTCAGTTGGTGGATAATGAATCTATAGTATATGAAAGTTTAATTGTAATCATTACATTATGGTAAATAATGAAATTTAACACTATATGCTAATTTTTTGAGAAGGACCTGTAGAGATAACTATGAGGCCTTAAGTTTGGGCTGAGAGACCCATGTACACTTCAGCACAGAAGTCACTTCCACCAAGGAGAAACAGCATGACACTGCAGGTGAGGCAATGAGGGATTTACCTGGTAACTAAGTCATTTTTGGTTTATTATACCAGAGTTCTCTGCCTTTCACACACACACAAATATATATATTTTTTATCTAATCCTGGTCAACTTTTAATTATACTTTATTCATATGACTCAATCTCCTCTAAGACTAGAAGCCATTCCTGCACCACTTACGTCATTAATGGGACAGTCGCTGAGGAGCACAAAAGTGAACACACGGTAAAAGTGGACACACAGACGACACTGATGGTAAAAACGGACACGGATGACACACAGATGGCAAAAATAGACACGGATGACACTGATGGTAAAAACAGACTTTTGCACAGACAGAAGGGAATGTGAAAGACACGGGATGAGCAGGTGAGGAGAATCGCCGTCTGAATGAGGCCGTATAAAGATACGAGGAGACATGGAGACGAGAATGTCAGAGGCCCAGCACACACATATCATGAGGGCGCAGCGGGGTGTCAGGACGGCAATGACGCAGAGGATGAAGCACAGCAGGAGCCTGCGCCGCCGGGGTTACTGCAGGCCGCCCTCTCCCACTGGCCGCCAGTGCCATCTTCTAGGCGCCAACAATTTTTAAACAAGTGAAGTGAACGCTTTGGGCATGCGCATTTACGCTCCCGCCCACATAGACGTCACAGGGTCACCTACCCCAGTGGCCCCGCCTCCTCTACGCTCTCTTCTCCGCAGCGCTCCCAGCTGTCACACAGACGCCGGTGTTTGAGCTCAGGCCGGTGTGGTCGCCGCCGTCGCTACCGGAGAGCCTAATGGCGGCGGTTTTCTGCTCCAAGACGCCCTAGGACTGTACCAGCGAGGCCTGATGTGTGCCGATCGGGACTCCTCGTCCTCCCCGGGGCTCCGGGCCCTGCTGGGCCGCTTCCTGCACGGCCTGCTGCAGTTCCGGGTGTTCCAGCTGTTCGGGGCGGCATGGTCTTACCTGGTGGGACTGTCCGGAGGGTCGTTGTTCTCCTTCCTGCCCTCGGCCTGGGTGGTGCACAGGTCGGTGGGGCCCGATGAGCTGCCCGAGGTGCTGGAGGCCCTGGGGCTGCGGTCAGGGCCATGGGAGGAGCTGGGAGAGTGTCTGGAGGAGCTGGGGCCCTGGAAGGACCTGGACCTCATGAAGCCGTGGAAGGGCTATATCTCCTCCAGCAAGGAGCAGGAATCCTGGGACGCCACCTTACAGGACCTTGGCACCTGGCACAGCAAGATGCAGACCCTGTGGGAGCCGGGGCTGGGCCCCTGGAAGGATCTGGTGGGCCCTGACCGAGAAGTGGACGATGAGTGCTGTAGTAAGTCCGCTTATGGTAGCCATAGGATGAATGCCGAGGATGGGCCGTGTGATGGAGACCATGAGAAGAGTGCTGCCCAGCTCCACTCCGCTCCTCTTGGGATGGTGTCCTGCATCTTTAACCCCGCATCGGGTGGAGTATTCACTTGGCTAGATCTAGGTAATGAGCCCAGTGTCCAGAACAAAGATGTTCCTGATGAAGCCTCCACAGAACAAATTGAACATATCCGTAACAAGAGGCTGTGGTTCCTGCAGCAGAACCAGAGCCAAGATGTCCCCACCACTGGTCTCAAGGACCTTGCTCAGAATCTGGGAAATGGCCCAGATGACCCTGCCCTTCCTATAAAGTTAGAGTTGCCAATACCTGACTGGCATGATGGCCACCATAAAGACTTATCTCCAGATCTGAATTTGGACCAGAACAGTGTCTTGGAGCTTCCAGGTTCTGACTCGGATTCCAAGCTTTGTCCTTCTCTTTCCCTGCTGATTCAAAATCCACATGTTTCAGGCAACACCAAGAGTAAATATCCACCCAGCCCAGATCAGGACCAAGGATATCACAGTCTGGAGGATTGGCAGTGCTTGAATATTAAACAAAACCTCCAGTTGTTGGGTATCTCACCATCCGTTACTGGTGACGATGGTGCTAAGAGTCCTACAGACACTTTATGTCCTGATATAACAGACGATATGGACTCTGATCAGGAGGAGGAAATCCATGTCCCTGCTATTCCTGTTTGCGCAAATAAGCACATTGGCTATATTTTGGGTACTGTTGTGAGCGATGATGAAGAGGAAGACTCCAGTTCCTCGTGTGAAGATGATGATGATTGGGATGAGGATGATGGGTTTGACAGTGAAGGATCAGTTTCTCCCGCAGAGGCTGATGTTCCTGCCACTGAGGAAGTTGTGCTGTGGAACTCTTTCTGTAGCGTGGATCCTTACAATCCACAGAACTTTACTGCCAGTTTACACACTGGTCCCATTGCTGAGGTGGAGTCCCACCATGATGACCAAGCAGCTGTCCTTTCTGAGGATGAAGAATCCTGGTGTGACAGCGATGCGGTGTCGGACAGTGACAGCGAGGATGAATTTAGCACCAATGAACAGGAGAACTTAAAACTATGGAATGGGTTCCTCAAATCTGAAGATCCCTACAACCCCTTATGTTTTAAAGCCTCAGTTCACACAGCTGAGCATAAAAGACAGAGCAGTGACTCTGCCACCAAACATTTAGAACTTGTTTGTACGAGCCCCTCAAGTAGTGAATTGACTGTGCCCACGCACCCCAGTGATGCTCCGCTCTTACGGTTGAGAGCGAAGTGCAGTGTGCCCATGGAGGAAAGTGCCAACGTTGGTCCTAAAAAGGTATATTCCATATGGTTGCCAACAATTTTTGCTTACCGTATATATCTTAAGCCATGCATTATTAATACATACTACTGTCCTGTGCTTGTACACATATTAGGACCACCCAGCAGTGACAGTGCTCAGGATGGTCCCTACCGTTTCTCCAGCCTTATTTGGCTCATTATCTAAATATATCTGACGGACAGTGTTGTCTAGACTGATCCTAAGTTGGCAGCTGGTTCTCAGAACTTGATAGAAGTGGACTCGAGCGTTGGTTGTGTTTATATTGGGCCTTGTTCCTTTAGCAGCTTTTGATTTTTGTTGAGGGCCATATCCTGATGGCACATTTAGTGTTTTCTCCTGTCGTGCTGTAGTTAATGAAAAGATTATTGTGGGTGTCATTGGGCATAGAGCCTACTAAATGGCCATGTCTGTATTTTATTTCTTAGAGAGGTTCTAATTCTCAAGCTGGTGTATGGAGACGTAGGCCGAGTTCTCATAGCATCTGAGCCCACGGTGGTTAGTCTGGATGGATGCTGAGGCATCTGGCAAAAAAGGGACCCCAGTGCAAAAAAGTGTATATATATATTTTTGTTTTTTCTTTTTGCAGTTGCAATCGATATAAAATCTTCTCCTCCTCCTGCGCTCTGCTACACATTTTAATAAATTGTATGGAAATGCATGCTTGGCAGTCAGAGGCCCAAGATGCAACTTTTGGTCTAGTGAATGGGATGGGAGATCAGGGAAACATTAAAAAGGCATGTCAGACTTGGGACCATTTCAAATAGAAAGTTTGTCACCTGTCAATGTGCATCCAGGTCAGGCTGCTTCGGACGTCTGCATTATCTTTATGCCTACAGGACTGCTGCAGTCAATCTGGGGCTTCCGTGGTCCTGTTGACATCTGAATGTTGCACCCCTCCGGAGTAGTGACAGAAGGGGAGTATGCCTCAATTTGTTTTTTTGTAGAGATCCATATCCCTTCCTGGGCAAAGTGTTTTCAGTGTCTGATAACCAATGTATACCAGGAGCTTTTTCTAGTTTTACATATTCAGCTAAGTGCACATATGCTTTGCTTTGCAGGAAATTCTGTGTAGGAAAGTCGTATGCAAAGTAACTCTCCCCATAAGGAAGAAAACTTACAACAGCCAAACCACATGTGGTTCTGCAAACAGCTATATTGAGGATTTCATTTAATCCTGTCAGCAGGATTGTGCTCAGTAACCTACAGACAGTGACAGGTCGGCGCCGTTATACTGATTACAATGATACCTTGGCTGATGAAATCCGTCTTGTGGTTGTCATGTAATCTTTATTTTCAGTTAATGATATGATAGGCCGGGGGGGGGGGGATCTTCATGTGGTGCTCAATTTTGCTAGAGAAAGCTAAAATTGTCTCCACTAAGATGGCATCGGCCGCTCCTGTGCAGTGGCAATCCAATACTCTACTGCGCAGGCGCCGGTGGCAGTATCTTGGAGGAAGCTTTTTTTTTTTTTTTTTTTTTTTTTTTTTTTTTGTCCCCTCAATATACAGAATACTCATTATGTAAAATAGGGGGTCCGGTCAGTGAGGGATCCGTGACCTGTCAGCAGTCTTCATTACAAATAGCTAATCAGAGCACCACATGAAGAACCCACAGGCCTCCCCTGAGCACGAGAATCTCATTAACTGAAAATATAGATTAAACAACAACCACAAGACGGATTTCATCAACCAAGGTATAACGGCGCTGACCTGACGGTGTCTGTAGGTTACTCAGCACAATCCTGCTGACAGGTTCCCTTTAAGAAGTCCAAAGCCACTGTCTGCAGGCTTGCCTGGTTTTGATGACGTTGACGGACAGAACATTTGATGACTTGTGATTGAGAAACATTTATTAGGTAACACAAAGCAATGGGATAAGACGTCTACATACGGTAATTACCGTAGGCCTTGCATAACTTTTGACATGTCATGGAACTTTGTTTTAGCTACATGTGAGTAATACAAAGTCTATTAAATACATTTTTTTGCCTCATTGCTCTTGGGGAAAGAGGAATGTTTGCTATTTGAGTTACTAATCAGACTCTGTATTTCTGTATGGAAAATTTACACTGATAACGTGTCCTTCATTAGTGGAGCTGAAGGCCATGGGATCTGAGCACCTGCTCTAAGATCTGTCCTACATTTTCCTAGGTGGAGGTTTTGCACCTGGTTGGCAACGTGCATGTATTTTCACCTTTGGCAGTTATGTTTAGGTTCTCCATGAAAATTGCATTGCCTCTTAGGATTTATAACTCTTCCTTACTAGCAGAGATTAACCAGAAATCATGTAAGTGATTCTTTTAGACTTTTTTTTTTTTTTTTTTTTAATCATTTTATAAAAAAAAAAAATAGTCATATAGGTAACCCATCATTAGGTTCATGCTGCCGAACTCCGTGGCTGAATCAGAACCTGGCTGTGGAATTGCGGCCGGGTCTGGCTTTCTCTGAAAAGCGGTGCTTTAGAGACGACCATTGAAGAGCTGACTGGAGACCATAGGGGAAGGCCTGACTAGTTCAGCATGGCCAATGGTGGCTGCTGCCTGCCCCTCTACAGGTGATTGACAGGGCTCTCCCTGTGTAGACACATGAGTTACTTGTCAATTGCCTGAAGCGAGGTAGGAAGAAGCCGGCCGGGGGCCACTGCAGACTGGTTGTGTCCCTCCCTATGGTCTTCAGCAGAATCTTTAAACAGCGTGAATCTAATAAATGTGTATTTTATGCAGAAGTACAGCTAATGTTATAGGCCCAAAGCCTGAGGCTACGTTATGATGCCAACATTTCCCATGTGTGCTTTGTGGTGTCATGACCACATATTTGTGTACACATATCCCTTCTATTAAAGTAGATATTAATCTCATCGTCCTAGTTTTTCTAGGCGAAAAATCACTTCGGTACTTAATTCAACATATTTCGTGAAGGTAGATACCATACGAAAATGAAGTGAAGGAAAATCAGGAAGGTAAAAATTATCTTTATTAGTAACATTAACATCTAAAATGAATTAAAAAGACAGGGTAGTAAGCCTCCAATTAGGAGGGGGATAGTCCGCAGCAGAACAATTATATGTATTACAATTAAATTACAGGTGAACCTTGTTGGATTGTACTGGTATAGGGAGAAATACCCCCACATGTATTAGGAGCAGCCAGGGATGGAAGGAAGGGGGAGGGGAAAGGGAAGGGGACCCTTGGTAAGGACAATAGGGTGTATTGTTTTCCACTACCAAGTTTTGCAAAAGAAAAGTATTATATGCTGCTCGGAAAGAAGGGGGGGGGGATATATGAAATAAACTTCAAAATATTCACCAGTGTGAGTAGCACCAGAATCAATATTCACTACAGGTTCATCCTAGAAAAATCTCTGGAGGCACACTAATGTATGGTACAGTTAGGTGAGGAGTTTCTACCTGCTGTTAGTGGATGCCCAAGATGGTGCTGCAATGGCTGTTATATAGGGGGTTAACTGCTGCAGTGCGTTCCCCGCACCTCACGAAATATGTTGTATTAAAGTAGATATGTCTGTGTCTAATGATATAAATCCTCAGAAAACCTCCACCTGCCAGTGGAGTGTCTGTCTCCTTTAAGACCATATTTTACTAAAGTAGTGGTCAGATTTCCACATGTTGGCCCATGTGCGCACATTGAGCATTTGGTGAGTATTTTACCTCCGTATGTGTAAGCCAAAACCAGGAGTGGGTGATAAATACAGAAGTGGTGACGTGTTTGTATTATACTTTTCCTCTGATTGTTCCACTCCCGGTTTTGTTTTACAAATACTGAGGTAAAAAACTCTCCAAATACTCATCATGTGCACATGGCCTTAAGGTACCTTCACACTAAACGACTTTGCAGCGATAACGACAGCGATCCGTGACGTTGCAGCGTCCTGGATAGCGATATCGTTGTGTTTGACACGCAGCAGCGATCAGGATCCTGCTGTGATATCGCTGGTCGTTGCTGAAAGTTCAGAACTTTATTTGGTCGTCAGATCGGCGTGTATTGTTGTGGTTGACAGCAAAAGCAACGATACCAGCGATGTTTTACAATGGTAACCAGGGTAAATATCGGGTTACTAAGCGCAGGGCCGCGCTTAGTAACCCAATGTTTACCCTGGTTACCATTGTAAAAGTAAAAAAAAAACAGTACATACTCACCCTCTGATGTCTGTCACGTCCCCCGGCGTCCGCTCTGCTGCTCAGAGCTTCCTGCACTGAATGTGTCAGTGCCGGCCGGAAAGCAAAGCACAGCGGTGACGTCACCGCTGTGCCCTGCTACTGCCAGTGCTTACAGTGCAGGGAAGCGGACGCCGGGGGACGCGAATGTAAGTATGTAGTGTTTGTTTTTTTACTTTTACACTGGTAACCAGGGTAAACATCGGGTTACTAAGCGCGGCCCTGCACTTAGTAACCCGATGTTTACCCGGGGACCTCGGCATCGTTGGTCGCTGGAGAGCTGTATGTGACAGCTCTCCAGCGACCACACAGCGACGCTGCAGCGATCGGCATCGTTGTCGATATCGCTGCAGCGTCGCTTAGTGTGACGGTACCTTTACTGTCATGGTGATAAAAAAAATAATATTGACCACGGTCAGTTTAGTCAGCCTTCTGTCCACATAGCAGCTGGTGTGAAACTACCACTCCCAACATGTTTGGACTACTGCCTCAAGGAAATATAAGTCGTAGTTTCACACCCTCTGGTTGCTGGTTCCTGAACTAGGCTTTTATACGCCTAGTTCCTGAGTAGTAACTGATGGGTGCAAGTTCTTTTGCACTTGGTGTGATAGTAGCCAATTGGCTACTATACTACAGGTCAGAAGGACCAAGGGGAATTTTATCTTTTTCGTCCTCATTGTCTTTTTAAGGCTAGGTTCAGATTGCGTTAGTGCAATCCGTTTAGTGCGAGCGCTAGCGGATTGCGCTAACGCAATGTCTTTTTCGGGGCCGCGTTCAGGGGTCGCGTTAACGTCCCCGCTCTCGCAGATCCCCGATCTGCGAGAGCGGGGAACGGACCTCTGGCGCGCCGCGGACGCTGCAAGCAGCGTCCGAGGCGCGCTACAAAAGACCGGCACATCGCTAGCGCGTGCCGAAAATGACACGCGCTAGCAATGCGCTCTAAAATTGCCGGCAATGGGAGCGCTAACGGAAGCGGTGCACGGCGTTAATTTCGCCGTGCAACGCTGTCCGTTAGCGCTATCCCATTAACGCAATGGGAACCTAGCCTAACTGATTTTATCCAGGTGATGCCCAATTTGCTGAGAAGTAAAATTTCACTGTGGAGTGGTTCAGCTGACAAAGGTGTGACCATATTGTCGGTGTTCCAGTACGTGCTGCATAGTGTTGGCCGCACAGAAAGATCTTTGTTGTTTCCAGGCACCTGATGGTCATTACACTAATGTGTAATATAGTGATCAAACCGGCTGGTGTTAGGATTACATTGTGGCCTCTTCTGGGTAATGTCTGACCTTCTAATTGTGGTTTGCAAAGCTTCTGAGTGGCCCCCTAACCAGGTAAACTTGATTACAATTGGGTGACGCACCCTAATAGTGGGAGAACCTCAGCAGATGACCGCGCTGTTACTGAAAATAATCTATATAAAGACCAATATTGATATTACCATATAGTCAGTAGTAAATACCAGTCCTACAGAACATATAAGTGATCACAGCACAGTTACAGATAATGTCTGATGGAGTTGTTCACTTTTCACGTCTTTTCCATCTGGCCCAGACCAACATGACAACTTCTTCCAGCCACGACTCGGCAGCAGAGAAAACAACAAAGACACATTTCACTTGTCATATTTTCAGCTATCACCATCTATTCCCAACCTGCACAAACTCCTCATCCTGCTAATATCCCAATACTGAGCCGCTGCTGCCATATGTGTCCCTATTACTGCACCTGCTGTGTGGTTCTCTGTGCCCTCTAAATTCTAAAGCACCCCTCTATAATATAGTAATGCCAGGTGCAAGTGCCCTAGAAAACAGTGCCTACACTTTGCCCCCTAGAAAGTAATATTGTCCTGTGTGCCCCTTTGATAGTCACAGTAACCGGAGTTCCCCTATAACAATAAGTGCCCACTTAACATTGAATAATGTCCCGAGTCTCCCCCCTGTACAGCTCCCCTATACACAGTATGATGCTCTCTTATACACCGTGTAATTCCCCTTCACTGTATAGTACCACCCACACAGTATACAGGCCCCTTAGTAGCCCACAAACTGTTTGATGGGTCCAACACTGCAAGATGACCCCCTCACTGTAAATTTCACACTGTTTCATGGCCCCCTAGATGGCCTCCATATAGTATAATGCACCAGATAGTCCTCAATATAGTATAATGCACCCCTATAGGACTCCATATAGTATAATGAACTTCCCATGGGCCTACTCTAATATAAGGCAGCATCCCCCCACAGTCAGACTCTGTAGTATAAGGCAGCATCACCCCACAGGCAGAATCTGTAGTATAAGGCAGCATCACCCCACAGGCAGACTCTGTAGTATAAGGCAGCATCACCCCACAGGCAGACTCTGTAGTATAAGGCAGCACCCCCCACAGGCAGACTCTAGTATAAGGCAGCACCCCCCACAGGCAGACTCTGTAGTATAAGGCAGCACCCCCTCCCCCCACAGGCAGACTCTAGTATAAGGCAGCACAACCCCACAGGCAGACTCTAGTATAAGGCAGCACCCCCCACAGGCAGACTGTAGTATAAGGCAGCACCCCCCCCCCCACAGGCAGACTGTAGTATAAGGCAGCACCCCCCCCACAGGCAGACTGTAGTATAAGGCAGCACCCCCCACAGGCAGACTGTAGTATAAGGAAGCAACCCCCCACAGGCAGACTGTAGTATAAGGCAGCAACCCCCCCACAGGCAGACTTTAGTATAAGGCAGCACCCCCCCACAGGCAGACTAGTATAAGGCAGCACCCCCCACAGGCAGACTCTGTAGTATAAGGCAGCACCCCCCACAGGCAGACTCTGTAGTATAAGGCAGCACCCCCCACAGGCAGACTCTGTAGTATAAGGCAGCACCCCCCACAGGCAGACTCTGTAGTATAAGGCAGCACCCCCCACAGGCAGACTCTGTAGTATAAGGCAGCACCCCCCACAGGCAGACTCTGTAGTATAAGGCAGCACCCCCCCCCACAGGCAGACTCTGTAGTATAAGTCAGCACCCCCCCCCCCACAGGCAGACTGTAGTATAAGTCAGCACCCCCCCACAGGCAGACTCTGTAGTATAAGGCAGCACCCCCCCCCCCCCCCCAGGCAGACTGTGTAATATAAGTCAGCCCCCATAAAGAAAAACAATAAATAAATACTCCCCTCTGTTCTTGGTTCCTGCGCTGCTCCCTCTCACCTCAACTTAACCCATAGAAAAAGATCAAGTCCACGCGGGAGGGAGCATCACAACCATATGTAAAAAATACAAAATCTTTTATTAGTAAGCTTTTATAAAAAATAATGCAACACACAAAAAGATACATCACACAGAAAAACGGATAAAAACATTAAAAGTGCAGCAACAGCACAAATCTTGTACACAAGTCATATCCTAATATGATAATGTAGGAAAAGAGTGACAACCCACATCCCCAACTACTCCAGCATGGTCATACAATACAAAATAATGGCCTGTGGTATAACCATATACAATGTGCTTAGTATACAGAAACAATTAGTTATATGTACATGGTTCACAGATCAAAACAACACAACAATATGAGCAAATAAGTGTAGACCTGCTAGTATCACAGTACCATATAGCCCTATAGGTATCAATGGAAAACAATGGACCCCACAGGCAAATTAAAGATCAATGCCTAAACGGCCTTTACCCAATGCAGCCATGCTAAATGAAAAGACCACAAAGTATGATAAGGTCCTGCATGTCAAAAAAGAATCAAATACATACACCATGTGGGATCCAAATGTTGAGATCAGGCTAGGGCCATGTGTGTACCGATGGAAAGAGGAGGGAAGGAGATGTGGGAAAAGAAACCCACGCGTATCACCACAAAAGTTGCGGCTTACTCAGGGAGAGGTAGCTCACCTCCAGACCGCGGGCGCCGGGCAGTGACGTCATCGCGCCCCCTGTCAGTGTCGGCGACTTCAGATGCTGACAGAGGGATGATGGGAGAGGGAGCTCCTTCCCTCATCAATGCGGTCAGCTGCATCGGCTGGATGCCGATACAGCTGACCCTGCGATGACAGGCAGGGGGTCCACTGCTGACATCGCCCTGCCCCCCCACCTGCTCAGGGGCCCATAGCGGCCGGGTGGCAGAGCAGGGAGATCGTGTCTCCCTGCCCTGCCGCAGAATGTAACTGTATCGGCGTGCTGTGCACACCAAAACAGTTACAGTAGCTCTGGATGGGCCCCCTCTGAGCATCGAGCCCGGGGCGACAGCCCCCTCTGCCCCCCAGTAGGCCGGGGTCAGACTTGTGAGTTCAAGGTGAGAAACTCGCGCATCAATACCCACCACTGCCGCCGGCACTCGGGATCGGAGTGTGCGGCTGCATAGAAATACATGTAGCCGCGTGCTCCGGTCTGAGTGCCGGCGGCAGTGCTCAGACCATATGCCGACCATAAATGGTTTGCCAGTGGTTTTCTCCTAAAGACCACGGGAGCACCCCTGTGTGTGGGAGAATGGGCAAGATGGCTGCCAGGAAAATGGGCAAGATAGCTGCTAGCCGAACAATCGGCCAAGTCATCGTTTGGCCAACGGCAATCTTCCATGTGTAGGGAACCTCGGTTTCCTATCGGGCTGCTCCTATTCTTAGCAGTTGCTATATTTCCTTGTTTGCCCACTGCAGGTGTGATGTAGCTCTTTGTATCTTTGAGTCATGTCTTTGCATCCCTGGTAATGGTTTCCCAAGAGATAGACACAGACTGATGCAAAGGACTGAAACTTAAAACCCGCGGCGGGGTAAGGCTGATGTAACTGTAGGACAGACCTGATATTCCACAGGGAGACAACTTGTAGCATAATGGGCGCATACGCAATCAAGAAAAAAAATAAAATGACACATTTAGATTAATCGGAAATTCTACACCACATCCAAACCTTATGGGATGTGGAAGATGGGGTTTTGTTTAAAGAAGTGCTCCTCTGTGGGTTTTCTCCATTACGAGCACCCAGACACACTCATTTTATGATTCCCACTAATTAAGACTGTATGCATGAGTAATTATTTATTTTGTGTTTTAGACTTGTTAACCGCCAAGAAATACTGTAAATATTTCAATAATAGCAGGGTTAAATTGAGCTAAAAGTGAACTATTAGTCAGCATTTGTTTGCTTCTCAAAGATAGAAGTCATCTATGGGTTTGCGTGACTCTGCACTTATACACCCACCGGCTGATAAGGTTTCTTCTTGTGCTTCGTCATAGCCACGCGGTTAAGAATACAACTGGATCTCCGATATAAAGACTAGCGTAGAACGTGGGGATTATAGCAATCTGTAGGATTTTATTCTCTGGTCTTTAGAAGAACCGTATTGAGTTATGGGCAGCTTTTTCACCTTGGTGTGCATGAACGCTGTTAAATTGTGCTCTGATGAGGTGTTATCTGAGCATGTAGTGGTGCTGACAGTGACTTTGAAGTCCTCGAATAATATGTTAAAGTCCCTGCGGCTGCTTGTCTCATGGCTTTTCGACAGACGCTACACATGCAGGCAATCCCTTCATGTGTTGTGGCTGTCGATCAGCCGTGAGACATGTAGGTGCAGGGATTCGAATATATTATTTGAGCACGTCGAAGGCACTTGGTTAGCACCAGAGCATGCTCAGATAACACCTCATCCGAGCACATTCGCTCATCTCTAGTGGCTGTTATGGAGAGCCGGACCAAGGCAGAGTGGATCCCGTTGTTGATCTCTAATCATGACCCATTATTCAACATGTAATAGATTTGCTGTGTTTTGTGTTCGTCTTCTATCCACATTTCTTATAGCCTTTTTGTTCTGTTGTCCCCAGGTGACCTTCTATGACAAAGTCACGGTGCACTATGTTTGTAATGAAGAAGAACGCAAGGGCCACTGGGAGGAGTTTGCCCGGGACCGCTGCCGGTTCCTGCGTCGCATACAGGAGACGGAGTCTGTGATTGGACACTGCTTCACCCCTGACCATAGGCAAAGAGTGTGGAACCGAATGCAAGAAATATGGGGCAGCTAGCCCCTCCTCATTCTAAAACTGACTCTTTGCAGAAGTTTTATCACAGTTACAGTTCGATACTCTCTCCCTTCTTATCCTACAGAGAGGGGGACGGAGACCCCGGGAAACTACCATTACTGCAACCCAAGCCTATGCCAGGATGAACTGAACGCCCATTGCTGCTTCTAATCTCCCATACCCTCGCTTTGCTTCAAGCCTCCAGAATGACCTAATGAGGCCGTTTTAATTTCCAGACCTCTTTTTTACTAAGAGCATACTCTAGGTCACGGACCCGAATATCCTCAATTCTCATTATTTGCTCATCTAAACATTGTATGGATTCTGGAAGAAAGAACTTGACTAATTAATTTTCCGATCAGTGCTGCTTTTGATTTTAACATTGGGTGTAGGAATGGAATCCTTGTGCTAATCACTATTTCTTTATCTGTTTTATCTCTATGGGTCAGTATTTAGCCTCCTCTTTTTCAGCAGAACTTTGATTTGAACAGTACAGACATTTTTCTGTTGCTTCCTTAAGAATAAACATAGTTCCTGTGTTCAGCCCTGAATGCAAAAAGACGACAAACCTGCTTTTATTTGCAATGCAAATATCTATAGCAATTGTGGCAGGAAGCAAGGCCCATATCATGAAGATTCCTGAAATTATGTACTATGCAAAAATCTTCCCAACATGTTTTTTTTCCTCACGTAAAGCATCATTCTGATTAGCTCCTCACTTTATGCCATTTTTTCATCTTTTCAATTCGGACACATCTTGCTTTTGTTCCATTTTTTTTTTTTTTTTTTAAAGGGAGACAAATTTTGATTGTGGTTTTGTATTGGACTTGTTCTACAAAACACATTTTTTATAGCTGGTTTGGCTTTGCATTCCCACACGTGGCAGCTGTCGGAAATTGCCATTAGCGAAACTGCATGTTTATAATGGGATAAATTCACTTTTTTAAATGACTGCATGCCGTATGTCCATTAACCCTATACAGTGTGGGCCCGCTTGATCAAGGTGTAGTCGTCATCTTTTATGTAAAATACCTTGAAATGGTGCAAAAATAAAATAAAAACTTTTGGCTTTCTTACCCCAGCTTGCCAAAATGGGCAAAGCTTGGCTGAGACATGGTGAAGCCTGCCCAGGGAATTTAAGAAAATTCACCGTTTTAGTGGCATAAAATACCCTGGATATCTTCTCCAGTCACTGTTGGAGGCGCACAGCAGCTGTAAGATGCGCCTAATTCAATGATAAAAGCCTCTTTAATGAATTGGGTGCATGTACTCAAGCAGTGCCTTCGTTAAGATGGGCGTTTTGTACAAAATGTTAGCCTTTATGAATTGGGCCCTACACGTTTCAGTGTGCCCTGGCTGATCTGTATGCTGTGCTGGAGTTGGGACCATCAACTACTGATTGTTCCTCTCTCCCTCTTCTTGGACATCAGGAGAAATTCCAGATTTAAAAAAAAAAAAAAAAATACATTTAACAATAAAAACCTACTTTAGCCAGTAGGTAATTTCCTGATGTCACATTCCCTTTAAGACCTGTTTTCGATATGGAGGTAACAATGTGGCACTAGTAATGCATCTGGCTGGCAGTGATTTTTACTACTCTATAAAAAGTATACCTGAATGTCGTTACTCATGAATGGACCTTTAATTATCATTTTTAATTTTCAACGACACCTATCAAATAATGGAATGTCATGTGTCACCATATACATTAATTCTGTTTTGAGCCATAAACCCATCCCACAAAAAAAGAACATGGCAAAAAAATTGAATTTATTTTTATATTAGCTGTGGTTAATCAAGAGTGACTATTTAATTTAAAAGATCTATTTCTTTGTACAAAAAAATAATCTGTTAATTTTAATAAACATCTGCAAGAGTTTAACTATGTGATTGGTTTACTGTGAATTGCAATTGAATGTACCAAAAAGGCATTCTGGATAGAGGAGCGACTGCTGTGATATTACATCATGGTGGTCTTGAATCCAGCCTGACCCCACCTGAAAGCGGCACATCCATTAAAGGTCTGCTGTCCTCTATTAGCCGCCTGCAAAGATGATATGTGAGTTGGCTTAGTGAGGTCCAAAACACAGGACTGATCTTCCGAGGTGGAACAAATTAATACAATGACATTTGCTATCAACTGGCTTCTTAACAATTGAACACCTTGCACATTTTAAAGGGGGTTGTCCAGTTTATCTTTATTTTAACAAAAATCGTCGGAGACAGAATTTTGTGGCTCTTGCTAATATGTACAATTTTTTACTGCAGCTAAAATGTTGTAGATAAAAGTGCTGGTCCTCCCATAGATGAAATTACTTCTATTTCATCAGAAACTTTTCCTAATCTGATGTTCACACTACACAACATTGCAGAACCAAATAAATACCACCGAATCGCCCACATTGCCCCCATTAGCTTCAGCAAAATGGTAGGAACAATTTCAGCAACATTCTCTAAAAACTTTGGGATCATATTGCGTGTCTATAATTTTGGCTGGTAAATATCTGTTGTGGAGTAACTGTCCCATTTCTGCCGCTGGTTAGCAGCAGGACTGTAACATTAATCCATGTTTGCTATTTTATTTTTTTTAATATGTATTATAATATTCTAAACTATAAAATTAAGTGTAACTTTTAATTATATTTTTTCATCAGCCAATGGACACTGCCATTTTTATTTATTGATATGTGTCCGAGTATGACAAAGAAAACAAATATGGCAGACACAGGCAATATGATAGTAGGGTCCGTCTCTGACCCCTATCTCCTGTGCTTTGGCCGCATCAGCTGAGAACTATGCATGGGTCACAGCTGTGGAGGGAGAATAAGACTTCATTTTATTGCAGCACATTTTCTAAACCTCCCTCTCAGTGAAGCTTGGTGTTCAGCGGTGACAGCAGGTCCTGGCACCAGGGCAGCCTGGCATTGTACTACTGATGCCAGGCTGCCTGACCTGTTTTCACTGCTGGAAGAAATCACCTTTGCGGATTTGGAGCACCGATTTGCTCTTATCGCAAATTACAGCACTTGGAGCGCAGCAGTGAAATCGTTGCCATCTGCTGCACTCTGTAAGTAGCGATGAGTGGCAGCTGTGGAGCGATGTACTGAAGGAGGAGTGATGTACTGCAGTAGGGGACTCCAGTGTTCTATTCTGCAGGTGGGACGGGAAAGAGGAGCGATGTACTGCAGGAGGGGACTGCAGTGTTATATTCTGCATGGTGAGTGCGGGAGCGATGTTTTGCAGGTGGGATGGGAAGGAGAAGCGATGTACTGCAGAAGGGACTCCAGCGTTATACTGTGGGGAAGAGCAATGTACTGCAGGGGACTCCAATGTTATATTGCAGAAGGGAGGAGCGATGTATTATAGGAGGGACGTTGTATTGCTGATAATTTTCCTCACTGATAATTTGATACGACCTGCATGAACATCAGCTCTCATTTACACTACCGTTTAAAAGTTTAGGGTCACTCAGAAATGTTTTTTTTTTTTAACAATGCAACCATTTTTTATTCCATACATCCATGGTTGTCCATCAAATCCTGGTAGATGGCCAAAATGCAATGTCCTCAGTCCACAAGTTCGTAGTCTGAGATCAGTAGTTCTACTGGCTCCGTACCAGGCCATATCCACTGCCTCTCAACTTTTGGTATCTCCAGCTGGCATAGTGTGCAGTCACAGCCTATGTTCCTCCAGATGATGGATATCATGAACTACGGCAAGAAAATGCTAGATTAAAAGGAGAAATAGAAAACCTAAAGAGCCAGACACCACCCCTAACACAGGGGGACCCAGGGAAGGAGATAGGTGAAGACACAATGAGAGCTAACCGCCACACCACCACTAACTTAAATAACTGCCTAAATATTGAGAGCAAAATAGAAAATAACCAAGAACCACAGGATGGGCCAGACCCAAGCACCAAACAAACCCCAAGTCTAGAACAACAGCAGACCACAACAGGACAGAGCAACAAGAAGAACGCAAACAGAAGCTCCCATAGGAGCAGCCAACCAACATGTCCTGATTATAGACTCCAACGGAAAATACCTCAATACAAGGCGACTCTTCCCAGGAAAAAGGGTCTCCAAAATCCGCTGCTCAACTATAGAACAAGCAAATGCCGTAATTGACAATCCATATTTCACCAACCCAAACCACATCATCATACATACAGGCACCAACAATCTCCAGGACCAACACCAGCAGGTAGCAGGGCAATTGTGTCAGCTAGCGTAGACCACACAACAGAAGTTCCCCGGCAGCAAGATCATCCTGTCATCTCTGCTGCCAAGAAAAGATTCCTTCCAATACATCATCCAAGATGTCAACAGAGAACTAGTAGCCAAGATCACTACGATGCTAGACATCACCCTGGCACAACATCCTGTCATAAACCTCCACCACCTGTATGATGACAAACATCTCAACAACCAAGGAGTCAGTTTTCTTGCCAAAGAACTTAAAGACATTGTGCTCAACAGAGTCCCTGGACCAAGAACCCATACAAACCGAAAACCTATAGAAAGAGCACCAACTAACAGTCCTAAAACAGAATATGCTCAACAAACTGGAAACTGCAACCTGTATGCAAAACCAGTCTATGAGATACACAAACCATGGAAGACACCACCCTCCCCACACAGAGTGAAACAGGGCAGTGAGCTGGCAGAAATAAAGACCATGATCAGCTCCATATGCAAGAAACTCACGCGACTGGACCAACTGCCTACAACAAGGTCACCAGTCAGCAACCCAAGACAGGGGTGTCAAACTGCATTCCTCGAGGGCCACAAACAGGTCATGTTTTCAGGATTTCCTTAGCATTCCACAAGGTGCTGGAATCATTCTGTGCAGGTGATTAAATTATCACCTGTGCAATACAAGGAATTCCTGAAAACATGACCTGTTTGCGGCCCTCGAGGAATGCAGTTTGACACCTCTGACCCAAGATGTCCTATGCAGGACAGCCCATTACAAGGTATACAGCTACACAATGTCAACCCTAATCATCAGTAGCTGGAACATCCAGCGCCTGAACACCTCAGCCTTCGGATACTAGACAAACGACCCAGACTTTAACCAAAGACTGAAAGACATTGATATACAGATCCTCCATGAAACATGGACTAAGGCCAATAATGAATCCTATGTCCCCACCGGATACAGGGAATTCTATGTCTTCGCCCTGAAAAACAACATCAAACAGGGCCAGAGCTCAGGAGGAATATTAGTATGGTACAAAGAAGAGCTCCATGAACATATCAGAGCAGTGAAGAGAGGAGACGGCTACATCTGGATAAGAATAAGCCGCTCCATCATCACATCCGGGGCCAACATCTACCTCTGTGCAGTGTACGTAGCTCCTCCAGAGTCTCCATACTTCAACCCAGACAGCTTTGAGTCCCTAAAGACTGAAGCTGCCCATTTCCAGACTCTTGGCAACGATCTCATCTACGGAGACCTCAACGCAAGAACGGGATGAGAAAGAGACTACCTGACCACTGATGGAAACATCTATATACTTGGAGCAGATACCGACTGTGACAACCCCGTGCACACCGACAGGAACAGCTATGATTGCACAGTTAATAAAAGCGGCAGAACCCTGTTGAACCTATGCCGAAGCCTTGGACTTCGTATCCTCAATGGCCGCACCAAGGGAGACTCACTGGGAAGATATACCCTAAACTCCCATGTGGGCAGCAGTGTGATAGACTATGCCATCACAGATATGGACCCTACAAATATTGGCGCCCTTATAGTCACCCCACAAACACATCTGTCAGACCATAACCAACTGCTCCTATACATCAAATCCACAAAGAAATCACCCTCACAAACCTCGCAAAAGACCGGCCTCTTTAGCCTGCCACCATCCTTCAAATGGTCCAAGATGTCAGCCCCAAAATACAAAGATGCCATCAATAGACTAGATATCAAGGAGAAGCTCCAATGCTTCCATAATAACGTGTATGAACTTAACCCAGAAGGAGTACACCTAGCGGGAAGAGACCTCAACGACATTCTATATGCCATGGCAGAAATGTCTGACCTGAAAAGAAGCATCAACAAGAGACCGAGTAAACAATATCCCAACAACTGGTTTGACAAAATGCAAGACCATACGGAAGGCCCTAAGAATGGCCTCAAATAAAAAACACAGACCCAACAACCCCACTCTGAGAGAAGCCTACCACACCGTACAACGAAATTACAAAGCCATCCTCAGAAAGAAAAAGCAAAACGACATCTCTACCAAACTCCTCCAACTCCAAGATGCCCTTGAAGACAACAAATTTTGGGAACTGTGGAATCACCTTGGATCCAATCAGAAAAGCAACAGCCTCCACATCCAGAGCGGCAACATCTGGCTCCAGTACTTCAAGGACCTTTACAATGACATCCCAAGTGAAGACCTGAACCTGGCACAAAAAGAGCTTGTGAAAAAACTGAAAGATATGGAGGAAAAGTTCAAAGATTTCCAAAATCCTCTGGATACACCAATCACACTGACAGAAATAACAGAAAGGATCACACAGATAAAAGGTAAAAAAGCCAGCAGTCCAGATGGGATCCTCCCAGAAATGCTGAAATACAGCCCTCCAGACATCCAGGCTGCGATAACAAAACTATTTAATATTGTACTGAAGGCCGGCTGCTTCCCCAAAAACTGGAACCAAGGCCTCATAACCCCTATACACAAAAATGGGGACAAGTACGACCCAGCAAACTACCGAGGGATATGTGACAGCAGCAACCTTGGTAAACTCTTCAACTGCATCCTGAACAAGAGGATCCTCGCCGAGCACAACGTCCTCAGCAAGAGCCAAGCAGGGTTCATGCCAAACCACCACACCACTGACCACATCTACACTCTGCACAGCCTCATCAAGAGCCACGTCCACAATACAAAGAACGGGAAGATATACACTTGTTTTGTGGACTTCAAGAAGGCCTTCGACTCAGTGTGGCACCCAGGACTATTCCTAAAACTGCTGGGGAGCGGAATAGGAGGCAAAACATGACGTCATCCGAAGCTCCTACACTGAGAACAGTTGCAGTGTGAAGGTCAATATAAGGAGGATGGCCTATTTCCAACAGAGTCGAGGAATGAGACAGGGCTGCAGCCTCAGTCCAACGCTCTTTAACATCTACATCAATGAGCTGGCAGTGGCCCTAGAGTCCTCCTCAGCACCAGGACTCACCCTCCATGACACCCAGGTGAAATTTCTGCTGTATGCAGATGACCTTGTGCTGTTATCACCAATTGAGAAAGTTCTCCAACATCATCTGAAAATCCTAGAGACCTTCAGCAGCACATAGGCACTGCCAATCAACGAGAAAAAAACTAATATCATGGTGTTCCAGAAAAGAAAACAGAAACCCACTGGCCATCCTACCTTTATGATAGACAACCGTCCACTTACAGAAACCAACATGTACACCTACCTGGGCCTAGAACTCAGCCAGTCAGGGAGCTTAAAGCAAGCCATAGAGTTACTAAAAGACAAGGCATCCAAAGCCTTCTATGCCATCAGATGGCGTCTGTACCATCTCAAGGCACCAGTAACCGTCTGGCTAAAAATCTTTTTTTTTTTTTTTTAATTCGTTTATTAAACATAAAAAAAAAACAAGCACACATTGGCATATAACCACATCCTGCATACAAAATGATCATGTTCAGGTTCAGGTTCCATGATCGGTTCAGGATTATACGTGTATACACAGGTATGGTCATGAATAACACAGAATGATACAATAAATTAGATAGGAAAAACTAAAGTTACAACTAAACAACAACCACCTAGCTGCCGAGAACCAACAACCAAATTATTGATGTCCCTTATACTGGAATAAAGTGTGAATCAATGTACTCTATACCACCGCTAATAAATGATATCAGACCACTGCATTTGTTAGTATAGTAAGATGTGATGAATTCCATGCGTCCCATATTTTATTAAACCTCCCCAGGCATCCCCTATTCTGATAAAAGGTCCGCTCATAGGGTATAATGGAATTAACAAGCTCAATCCAGGCTCTACAAGATGGATTCAAACCACTCATCCACCGCAGAGCCAAAATCTTTCTAGCCAAAAAAAGTGTCTCTCGCAGAAATTTTTTTTCGTAATGCCCCCATGTTTCTTCCTCCAGAACACCAAACAAACACACTAATGGATTTAGAGGAACTGGAATATGTATGAGGGAGGTCAACAACGAGATTACTTCGTTCCAATAGGATGATATAACTGGACATCCCCACACCATATGTATGAAATCTGCATCTATTGTATGGCTAAAAATCTTTGACTCCATCATTGCCCCAATCCTTCTGTACGGTAGTGAGGTCTGGGGCCCAGTCTCATACCCAAACTGGTCAAAGTGGGACGCTGGGCCGACAGAAATATTCCACCTAGAGTTCGGCAAGCATCTTCTCCAAGTCCATCGGAGCACATCAAATAGCGCCTGCCGAGCAGAGCTGGGCAGATTCCCACTACACATCGCAATAAAGAAGAAGGCACTGTCATTCAAGGCTCATCTACAAAGTAGCAGTCCCAGCTCCTACCATCACAAAACCTTCCTACACCAGGAAGCCCCAGGAAGCCTCCCAAGAAAAAGTACCCAAAGCCAGTCTGACCAAGCCATCAACCT
The DNA here is from genome assembly GCF_051348905.1 of Ranitomeya variabilis. Taxonomy (NCBI): domain Eukaryota; kingdom Metazoa; phylum Chordata; class Amphibia; order Anura; family Dendrobatidae; genus Ranitomeya; species Ranitomeya variabilis. The sequence goes on along the minus strand of NC_135234.1, from coordinate 207,762,558 downwards.
ACATGGCCTGACAAAAGGTGAAATCCAGAAGATGGTACACAAAGTCAAAGAGGAATATCTCAGCATCTGGAGGAACGACATAAACAAATACAAGAAACTGACAATATACCAGAATCTACAGAGGGAGTACAAACTGGCCCCATATCTAGAGAAACTAGAAAACTCCAAAGATCGACAGATCCTGAGCCGGTACAGACTGAGCGCCCACAGCCTACTCATCGAATCCGGGCGGCACCGACAGAACTACAAGCTCAGATAGAGCAGACTCTGCCAGCAGTGCCCCCAGGAGGCCGTGGAGGATGAGGCCCACTTCCTGCTGAGGTGCCCCAAATACTCCGCAGTGAGGGACACTCACTTCAAGAGACTGTCTGATCTCCTCCCAGACTTCACCTCCATGGAGGAGGAAGAGAAACTGCCGATAATACTGGGGGAAGAGGAAAGTGCAGTGGCCGTAGCAGCGGAATATGTCAGTGCCTGCCACAGACTAAGAGGAGCCTGATATGTCATGGACTCCTGTACCCCAACACTGGACATATCCCTATCCCCCGACTAAAGAGCCTGATATGTCATGGACTCCTATACCCCACCCTGGAAACATCCCCTATCCTCTAACAGGAGTCTGATATATCCTGGACCTCTATATGCCTCCCTCCCCCACCCCCCGTATTTTTACCATATGCTTTGGCAATGCTAACATGTTCTTAGTCCTGCCAATAAAGCTCACTTGAAAATTGAATTGACCAAAGCTCATGAATACCCCTCCAGCCAACAATCCATCTCCAAAACTTCATAGTCCATCCATTCATCCCAGCTCAGATCTTCTCATATTGAAGTCACTCCAACAATTGCCTGATTCAACCCATGTGCCTTTTTTCTCCCTCCCCCTTAAACATTTTCGTTAGTTCACAGAACAAAGCATATTCCATCACCTGAGGCTGTTGTGAGACCCCCTGTGGCGACGACTCCCCTGGTTCTACTATCTCCATCCACACGATGGGCCTAGGCTGGTAGAACAATGGATTGATAGGATTGCTTTACATTTACCCTTAGCAACCTACTGTCTAACCTAAAGCTGGAGTTAAGGTACCGTTACACTAAACGACTTACCAACGATCACGACCAGCGATACGACCTGGCCGTGATCGTTGGTAAGTCGTTGTGTGGTCGCTAGGGAGCTGTCACACAGACAGCTCTCTCCAGCGACCAACGATCAGGGGAACGACTTTGGCATCGTTGAAACTGTCTTCAACGATGCCGAAGTCCCCCTGCAGCACCCGGGTAACCAGGGTAAACATCGGGTTACTAAGTGCAGAGCCGCGCTTAGTAACCCGATATTTACCCTGGTTACCATTGTAAAAGTAAAAAAAAAAACACTACATATTCACATTCTGATGTCTGTCACGTCCCCCGGCATCCACAGGGTTAAAACTGCTTTCGGCAGGAGCGCTGGTAATGCACGCGCTGCTGCCGAGAGCTTCCCTGCACTGAATGTGTCAGCGCCGGCCGTAAAGCAGAGCACAGTGGTGACGTCACCGCTGTGCTCTGCTTTACGGCCGGCGCTGACACAGTCAACCCTGTGGACGCCGGGGGATGTGACAGACATCAGAATGTGAGTAGGTACTGTTTTTTTTTTTTTACTTTTACAATGGTAACCAGGGTAAATATCGGGTTACTAAGCGCGGCCTTGCACTTAGTAACCCGATATTTACCCTGGTTACAAGTGAACACATCGCTGGATCGGCGTCACACACGCCGATCCAACGATGACAGCGGGTGATCAGCGACCAAAAAAATGGTCCTGATCATTCCCATCGACCAACGATCTCCCAGCAGGGGCCTGATCGTTGGTCGCTGTCACACATAACGAGATCGTTAGCGGGATCGTTGCTTACGTCACCAAAAGCATGACGTTGCAACGATATCGTTAACGATATCATTATGTGTGACTCAGCCTTTACACTAAACGACTTACCAACGATCACGACCAGCGATACGACCTGGCCGTGATCGTTGGTAAGTCGTTGTGTGGTCGCTGGGGAGCTGTCACACAGACAGCTCTCTCCAGCGACCAACGATCAGGGGAACGACTTCGGCATCGTTGAAACTGTCTTCAACGATGCCGAAGTCTCCCTGCAGCACCTGTTGTGAATTTGCTTTTTGCTCCCTCTAGTGGTTACTAGTTTTTTGACTCTGGTTTTTCTGTCATTCCTTTTATCCGCACCTGGGTCGTTAGTTAGGGGTGTTGCTATATAAGCTCCCTGGACCTTCAGTTCAATGCCTGGCAACGTAGTTATCAGAGCTAGTCTGCTGTGCTCTTGTCTACTGATCCTGGTTCCAGTTATATCAGCTAAGTCTGCCTTTTGCTTTTTGCTATTTGTTTTGGTTTTGTATTTTTGTCCAGCTTGTTCCTAATCTATATCCTGACCTTTGCTGGAAGCTCTAGGGTGCTGGTGTTCTCCCCCCGGACCGTTAGACGGTTCGGGGGTTCTTGAATTTCCAGTGTGGATTTTGATAGGGTTTTTGTTGACCATATAAGTTACCTTTCTTTATTCTGCTATCAGTAAGCGGGCCTCTCTGTGCTAAACCTGGTTCATTTCTGTGTTTGTCATTTCCTCTTACCTCACCGTCATTATTTGTGGGGGGCTTCTATCCAGCTTTGGGGTCCCCTTCTCTGGAGGCAAGAAAGGTCTTTGTTTTCCTCTACTAGGGGTAGCTAGATTCTCCGGCTGGCGCGTGTCATCTAGAATCAACGTAGGAATGATCCCCGGCTACTTCTAGTGTTTGCGTTAGGAGTAGATATATGGTCAACCCAGTTACCACTGCCCTATGAGCTGGATTTTTGTATTCTGCAGACTTCCACGTTCCTCTGAGACCCTCGCCATTGGGGTCATAACAGTTTGCCAGGCCAGTATTAAATGTTTAATGCATTGCAGAAGAGGGATTATAAGAAAGAAGATTCTGAGTTTTTTTTTTTTTTTCTTCTTCCCCTTTACCTCAGAGTGGCTATGCTTGCTGCAGACATGAATGTCCAGACCTTGATTACAAGTGTGGATCAGCTGGCTACTCGTGTGCAGGGCATACAAGACTATGTTATCAGAAATCCTAGGTCAGAACCTAAAATACCGATTCCTGAACTGTTTTCCGGAGACAGGTTTAAGTTTAGGAATTTCGTGAATAATTGTAAATTGTTTTTGTCCCTGAGACCCTGTTCATCTGGAGATTCTGCTCAGCAAGTAAAAATTTTTATTTCGTTCTTACGGGGCGACCCTCAGGATTGGGCTTTTTCGCTGGCGCCAGGAGATCCGGCATTGGCTGATCTTGATGCGTTTTTTCTGGCGCTCGGTTTACTTTATGAGGAACCCAATCTTGAGATTCAGGCAGAAAAGGCCTTGCTGGCTATGTCTCAGGGGCAGGACGAGGCTGAAGTGTATTGCCAAAAATTTCGGAAATGGTCCGTGCTGACACATTGGAACGAGTGTGCACTGGCCGCTAATTTTAGAAATGGCCTTTCTGAAGCCATTAAGAATGTTATGGTGGGTTTTCCCATTCCCACAGGTCTGAATGATACCATGGCACTGGCTATTCAAATTGACCGGCGGTTGCGGGAGCGCAAAACCGCAAATTCCCTCATGGTGTTGTCTGAACAGACACCTAATTCGGTGCAATGTGATAGAAAAACCGCAAATTCCCTCATGGTGTTGTCTGAACAGACACCTGATTTAATGCAATGTGATAGAATCCTGACTAGAAATGAGCGGAAAATTCATAGACGCCGGAATGGCTTGTGCTACTACTGTGGTGATTCTACACATGTTATCTCAGCATGCTCTAAACGTATAGCTAAGGTTGTTAGTCCTGTCACCGTTGGTAATTTGCAACCTAAATTTATTCTGTCTGTAACTTTGATTTGCTCACTGTCATCTTATCCTGTCATGGCGTTTGTAGATTCAGGTGCTGCCCTGAGTCTCATGGATCTTTCATTTGCTAAGCGCTGTGGTTTTACTCTTGAACCATTAGAAAATCCTATTCCTCTTAGGGGTATTGATGCTACACCATTGGCAGCAAATAAACCGCAGTATTGGACACAGGTTACCATGTGCATGACTCCTGAACACCGCGAGGTGATACGTTTCCTGGTTTTACATAAAATGCATGATTTGGTTGTTTTAGGGCTGCCATGGTTACAGACCCATAATCCAGTCCTGGACTGGAAGGCTATGTCAGTCTCAAGTTGGGGCTGTCGTGGTATTCATGGGGATTCTCTGCCTTTTTCTATTGCTTCTTCTACGCCTTCGGAAGTTCCGGAGTATTTGTCTGATTATCAGGATGTCTTCAGTGAGTCTGAGTCCAGTGCACTGCCTCCTCATAGGGACTGTGACTGTGCTATAGATTTGATCCCAGGCAGTAAATTTCCTAAGGGAAGACTGTTTAATCTGTCGGTACCTGAACATACCGCTATGCGTTCATATATCAAGGAGTCTCTGGAGAAAGGACATATTCGTCCGTCTTCTTCCCCTCTTGGTGCGGGATTCTTTTTTGTGGCAAAAAAGGACGGATCTTTGAGACCTTGTATTGATTATCGGCTTTTAAATAAGATCACTGTCAAATTTCAGTATCCTTTACCGCTGTTGTCTGACTTGTTTGCCCGGATTAAAGGTGCCAAGTGGTTCACCAAGATAGACCTTCGTGGTGCGTACAACCTTGTGCGCATTAAGCAAGGTGATGAATGGAAAACCGCATTCAATACGCCCGAAGGTCATTTTGAGTACTTGGTGATGCCTTTTGGGCTCTCCAATGCGCCTTCAGTTTTTCAGTCCTTTATGCATGACATTTTCCGGAAGTATCTGGATAAATTTTTGATTGTTTATCTGGATGATATTTTGGTTTTTTCTGATAATTGGGATTCGCATGTGGAGCAGGTCAGGTTGGTCTTTAAAATTTTGCGTGAAAATTCTTTGTTTGTCAAGGGCTCAAAGTGTCTCTTTGGTGTGCAGAAGGTTCCCTTTTTGGGGTTCATTTTTTCCCCTTCTGCTGTGGAGATGGACCCAGTCAAGGTCCGAGCTATTCTTGATTGGACTCAGCCCTCGTCAGTTAAGAGTCTTCAGAAGTTCTTGGGCTTCGCTAACTTCTACCGTCGTTTTATCGCTAATTTTTCTAGCATTGTGAAACCTTTGACGGATATGACCAAGAAGGGCTCCGATGTAGCTAACTGGGCTCCTGCTGCCGTGGAGGCTTTCCAGGAGTTGAAACGCCGGTTTACTTCGGCGCCTGTTTTGTGCCAGCCTGACGTCTCACTTCCCTTTCAGGTTGAGGTGGATGCTTCGGAGATTGGGGCAGGGGCCGTTTTGTCGCAGAGAGGCCCTGGTTGCTCTGTTATGAAACCTTGTGCCTTTTTCTCTAGGAAGTTTTCGCCTGCCGAGCGAAATTATGATGTGGGCAATCAGGAGTTGTTGGCCATGAAATGGGCATTTGAGGAGTGGCGTCATTGGCTCGAGGGTGCTAAGCATCGTGTGGTGGTCTTGACTGATCACAAAAATCTGATGTATCTCGAGTCTGCTAAACGCCTTAATCCGAGACAGGCCCGCTGGTCATTGTTTTTCTCCCGCTTTGATTTTGTTGTCTCGTATTTACCAGGTTCTAAGAATGTGAAGGCCGATGCTCTTTCTAGGAGCTTTGTGCCTGATGCTCCTGGAGTCGCTGATCCTGTTGGTATTCTTAAAGATGGAGTTATCTTGTCAGCTATTTCTCCAGATCTGCGACGTGTGTTGCAGAGATTTCAGGCTGATAGGCCTGAGTCTTGTCCACCTGACAGACTGTTTGTCCCGGATAAGTGGACCAGCAGAGTCATTTCCGAGGTTCATTCCTCGGTGTTGGCAGGTCACCCGGGAATTTTTGGCACCAGAGATCTGGTGGCCAGGTCCTTTTGGTGGCCTTCCTTGTCAAGGGATGTGCGGTCATTTGTGCAGTCCTGTGGGACTTGTGCTCGAGCTAAGCCTTGCTGTTCTCGTGCCAGCGGTTTGCTCTTGCCCTTGCCTGTCCCGAAGAGACCTTGGACACATATCTCCATGGATTTCATTTCTGATCTTCCGCTATCTCAGGGCATGTCCGTTATCTGGGTGATATGTGATCGCTTCTCCAAGATGGTCCATTTGGTTCCTTTGCCTAAGCTGCCTTCCTCTTCCGATCTGGTTCCTGTGTTTTTCCAGAACGTGGTTCGTTTGCACGGTATCCCTGAGAATATTGTGTCAGACAGAGGATCCCAGTTCGTTTCCAGGTTCTGGCGATCCTTTTGTAGTAGGATGGGCATTGATTTGTCGTTTTCGTCTGCTTTCCATCCTCAGACTAATGGACAGACGGAGCGAACCAATCAGACTTTGGAGGCTTATTTGAGGTGTTTTGTCTCTGCTGATCAGGACGATTGGGTGACATTCTTGCCGTTGGCTGAGTTTGCCCTTAATAATCGGGCTAGTTCCGCCACCTTGGTTTCGCCTTTTTTCTGCAACTCTGGTTTCCATCCTCGCTTTTCTTCGGGTCATGTGGAGCCTTCTGACTGTCCTGGGGTGGATTCTGTGGTGGATAGGTTGCAGCAGATCTGGAATCATGTGGTGGACAACTTGAAGTTGTCACAGGAGAAGGCTCAGCGCTTTGCCAACCGCCGCCGCGGTGTGGGTCCCCGACTACGCGTTGGGGATTTGGTATGGCTTTCTTCCCGCTTTGTTCCTATGAAGGTCTCCTCTCCCAAATTTAAACCTCGTTTTATTGGGCCTTACAAGATATTGGAAATCCTTAATCCTGTATCTTTTCGTCTGGATCTTCCTGTGTTGTTTGCTATTCACAATGTATTTCATAGGTCCTTGTTGCGGCGGTACATTGTGCCTGTAGTTCCTTCTGCTGAGCCTCCTGCTCCGGTGTTGGTTGAGGGCGAGTTGGAGTACGTGGTGGAGAAGATCTTGGATTCTCGCCTCTCCAGGCGGAGGCTTCAGTACCTGGTCAAGTGGAAGGGCTATGGTCAGGAGGATAATTCCTGGGTGGTCGCCTCTGATGTTCATGCGGCCGATTTAGTTCGTGCCTTTCATGCCGCTCATCCTGATCGCCCTGGTGGTCGTGGTGAGGGTTCGGTGACCCCTCACTAAGGGGGGGGTACTGTTGTGAATTTGCTTTTTGCTCCCTCTAGTGGTTACTAGTTTTTTGACTCTGGTTTTTCTGTCATTCCTTTTATCCGCACCTGGGTCGTTAGTTAGGGGTGTTGCTATATAAGCTCCCTGGACCTTCAGTTCAATGCCTGGCAACGTAGTTATCAGAGCTAGTCTGCTGTGCTCTTGTCTACTGATCCTGGTTCCAGTTATATCAGCTAAGTCTGCCTTTTGCTTTTTGCTATTTGTTTTGGTTTTGTATTTTTGTCCAGCTTGTTCCTAATCTATATCCTGACCTTTGCTGGAAGCTCTAGGGTGCTGGTGTTCTCCCCCCGGACCGTTAGACGGTTCGGGGGTTCTTGAATTTCCAGTGTGGATTTTGATAGGGTTTTTGTTGACCATATAAGTTACCTTTCTTTATTCTGCTATCAGTAAGCGGGCCTCTCTGTGCTAAACCTGGTTCATTTCTGTGTTTGTCATTTCCTCTTACCTCACCGTCATTATTTGTGGGGGGCTTCTATCCAGCTTTGGGGTCCCCTTCTCTGGAGGCAAGAAAGGTCTTTGTTTTCCTCTACTAGGGGTAGCTAGATTCTCCGGCTGGCGCGTGTCATCTAGAATCAACGTAGGAATGATCCCCGGCTACTTCTAGTGTTTGCGTTAGGAGTAGATATATGGTCAACCCAGTTACCACTGCCCTATGAGCTGGATTTTTGTATTCTGCAGACTTCCACGTTCCTCTGAGACCCTCGCCATTGGGGTCATAACAAGCACCCGGGTAACCAGGGTAAACATCGGGTTACTAAGTGCAGGGCCATGCTTAGTAACCCGATATTTACCCTGGTTACCATTGTAAAAGTAAAAAAAAAAACACTACATACTCACATTCTGATGTCTGTCACGTCCCCCGCCGGCGTCCACAGGGTTAAAACTGCTTTTGGCAGGAGCGCTGCTAATATGCATGCGCTGCTGCCGAGAGCTTCCCTGCACTGAATGTGTCAGCGCCGGCAGTAACAGCGGTGACGTCACTGCTGTGCTCTGCTTTACGGCCGGCGCTGACACAGTCAGTGCAGGGAAGCTCTCGGCAGCAGCGCATGCACATTAGCAGCGCTCTTGCAGAAAGCAGTTTTAACCCTGTGGACACCGGGGGACGTGATAGACATCAGAATGTGAGTATGTACTGTTTTTTTTTAACTTTTACAATGGTAACCAGGGTAAATGTTGGGTTACTAAGCGCAGCCCTGCGCTTAGTAACCCGATATTTACCCTGGTTACAAGTGAACACATCGCTGGATCGGCGTCACACACGCCGATCCAGCGATGACAGCGGGTGATCAGCGACCAAAAAAAGGTCCTGATCATTCCCATCGACCAACGATCTCCCAGCAGGGGCCTGATCGTTGGTCGCTGTCACACATAACGAGATCGTTAGCGGGATCGTTGCTAAGTCACCAAAAGCGTGACGTTGCAACGATATCGTTAACGATATCGTTATGTGTGACTCAGCCTTTAGCTATACATAAGATCTAGCCTGCTCCTCTTCCTCTGCTTACTGTCAGTTTATGTAAACATTGATTCCTGAGGATGAACTGACGAGCAAGCAAATATTGAATAAAACACAACAAAACCGGTGCTCAATGCTGGAAAAAGTCTCATCTCTACGTCCATTTTTCCTATAGTCTTTAGTAAGTGGCCATATCCTCATCCTTATTTTTGAAAGAAAAGCACAGTTTTTTCCAATGAAGCTAACATTAAATGATTCAGAAATACACTCTATAGATTGTTAATGTGGTAAATGACTATTCTAGCTGCAACCGTCTGGTTTGTAATGCAATATCTTCATAGTTGTATAGAGGCCCATTTCGAACAACCATCACTCCAGTGTTCTTATGGTACTCTGTTTGCTAACTGTGTAAGAAGGCTAATGGATGGTTAGAATACCCTTATGCAAGTATGTTAACACAGCTGAAAACAGTTTGGCTGATTAGAGAACTTATAAACCTGACCTTCCTTTGAGCTAGTTGAGAATCTGGAGCATTAGCGTATGTGCACACGTTGCGGATTTGGCCCTGCAGATCTGCAGCAGTTTTCCATGCGTTGTACATGTAAACGTATGGAAAACCAAATCCGCAGTGCACATGCTGCGGAAAATTAAGAGCGAAAAAGCTGCGGTTTATTTTCCGCAGCATGTCAATTCTTTGTATGGATTCCGCAGCGTTTTACACCTGTTCCATAAATGGAATCCGCAGGTGTAAAAATGCAGGTGAAAACCGCACAAAATCCACGGTGAATCCACAGGTAAAACGCGGGGCATTTTATCTGCGGATTCTGTAGAATCCGCACGGAAAAATCCACAATGGAATCCGCAACGTGTGCACATACCCTTACATTTGTTGGTTCCATTAAACTCTCAAAATGGCCAGAAAAAAAGAACTTTCATGTGAAACACGACAGTCTATTCTTCTTCTTAGAAATGAAGGCTATTCCATGAGAGAAATTGCCAAGAAACTGAAGATTTCCTACAACGGTGTGTACTACTCCCCTCAGGAGAGCAGAAACAGGCTCTAACTGGTGATGAGCGAGTGTACTCGTTGCTCGGGTTTTCCCGAGCACGCTCGGGTGATCTTCGAGTATTTGTTATTGCTTGGAGATATAGTTTTCATCGCCTCAGTTGCATAATTTACGGCTTCCAGATACGCTGAATACATGTGGGAATTCCCTAAACAACAGGCATTCCTCACATGTATTCAGCGTATCTGGAAGCCGTAAATCATGCAAATGAGGCGATGAAAATTATATCTCCGAGCAATAACAAATACTCGGAGATCACCCGAGCGTGCTCAGGAAAACCCGAGCAACGAGTACACTCGCTGATCACTGCTCTAACCAGAGTAGAAAGAAGTGGGAGGCCCCACTGTACAAGTGAGCAACAAAACAAGTACATTAGTCTGTAGTTTGAGAAATCGACGCCTCACAGGTCCTCAACTGGCAGCTTCATTAAATAGTACACGCAAAACGCCAGTGTCAACGTCTAGAGTGAAGAGGAGACTCCGGGATGCTGGCCTTCAGGGCAGAGTGGCAAAGAAAAAGCCATATCTGAGACTGGCTTATAAAAGGAAAAGATTAATATAGGCAAAAAAGAACACAGACATCGGACAGAGGAAGATTGGAAAAAAGTGTTATAGACAGACGAATCCAAGTTGGAGTCAGAAGAACATTTGTGAGATGCAGAACAACTGAAAAGATGCTGGAAGAGTGCCTGACGCCATCTGTCAAGCATGGTGGAGGTAATGTGATGGTCTGGGGTTGCTTTGGTGCTGGTAAAGTGGGAGATTTCTACAAAGTAAAAGGGATTTTGAATAAGGAAGGCTATCAATCCATTTTGCAACGCCATGCCATACCCTGTGGACAGCGCTTGATTGGAGCCAATTTCATCCTACAACAGGACAATGACCCTAAGCACACCTCCAAATTATGCAAGAACTATTTAGGGAAGAAGCAGGCGGCAGGTATTCTATCTGTAAAGGAGTGGCCAGTGCAGTCACCAGATCTCAACCCCATTGAGCTGTTGTGGAAGCAGCTTGACCGTATGGTACGCAAAAAGAGCCCATCAAGCCAAACCAACTTGTGGGAGGGGCTTCTGGAAGCATGGGGTGAAATTTCTCCAGATTACCTCATCAAATTAGCTGCTAGAATGCCAAAGGTCTGCAATGCTGTAATTGCTGCAAAGGGAGCATTCTTTGACGAAAGTAAAGTTTGAAGGAGAAAATTATTATTTCAAATAAAAATCTTTTTTTCAAACCTTGTCAATGTCTGGACTAGATTTTCAATTCAATTGGCAACTCCTTTGATTAATAAAAGTATGAGTTTTCATGGAAAACACAAAATTGTCTGGGTGACCCTAAACTTTTGAACGGTAGTGTATACCCTGCGACGCACGAATGGGTCATCATGGCAGGCGGGTGTCTGCTATAGGCCTCTGTCCCTGCTATTTATCACTCTCCTGTGAAGCTTATTCACTGCCTGCTTCATTCAAGACTGACTTGTCCTATATATTGAAGTATACACTCACTGGCCACTTTATTAGGTACACCATGCTAGTAACGGGTTGGACCCCTTTTGCCTTCAGAACTGCCTCAATTCTTCGTGGCATAGATTCAACAAGGTGCTGGAAGCATTCCTCAGAGATTTTGGTCCATATTGACATGATGGCATCACACAGTTGCCGCAGATTTGTCGGCTGCACATCCCTGATGCGAATCTCCCGTTCCACCACATCCCAAAGATTTCATGTTGTTTACGCCAAATTCTGACCCTACCATCCGAATGTTGCAGCAGAAATCGAGACTCATCAGACCAAGCAACGTTTTTCCAATCTTCTACTGTCCAATTTCGATGAGCTTGTGCAAATTGTAGCCTCAGTTTCCTGTTCTTAGCTGAAAGGAGTGGTACCCGGTGTGGTCTTCTGCTGCTGTAGCCCATCTGCCTCAAAGTTCGACGCACTGTGCGTTCAGAGATGCTCTTAGGCCTACCTTGGTTGTAACGGGTGGCGATTTGAGTCACTGTTGCCCTTCTATCAGCTCGAACCAGTCTGCCCATTCTCCTCTGACCTCTGGCATCAACAAGGCATTTCCGCCCACAGAACTGCCGCTCACTGGATTTTTTTTCTTTTTCGGACCATTCTCTGTAAACCCTAGAGTTGTGCGTGAAAATCCCAGTAGATCAGCAGTTTCTGAAATACTCAGACCAGCCCTTCTGGCGCCAACAACCATGCCACGTTCAAAGGCACTCAAATCACCTTTCTTCCCCATACTGATGCTCGGTTTGAACTGCAGGAGATTGTCTTGACCATGTCTACATGCCTAAATGCACTGAGTTGCCGCCATGTGATTGGCTGATTAGAAATTAAGTGTTAACAAGAAGTTGGACAGGTGTACCTAATAAAGTGGCCAGTGAGTGTATAAAACAAATTAAGATGAATAAAAGTTCAGGTCCCAAAGGGACTAAAAAATGAAAGTAAAAAAATTGCTAAATTTGGATTCAAACCTGCATTAAAAATGAATAAATTGAAAACATAAAGTAGACATACTAAGGACTGTCAAATTGTAATATAAATAGAAAAATAATCAAAATGACAATTGTTTAGTTTTTTTAATCTCCGGAGGAAATACAGCCGACGATCGTTTCGTGCTTACATTGCGCTTCAACAGGTCATGATTGGGTTGTCATTATGATTTAAAAAAGAAAACACAGTAATTTAACAATAAATCGCTTCACCCAATCACTAGCCATGAGTGGAGAAAAAGATTTGGTGTTATCTATATATATAATTGTCTAAGGGTTTTTCTGTCTGTCTGTCTGTCTGTCTGTCCTGGAAATCCCGCGTCTTTGATTGGTCGAGGCCGCCAGGCCTCGACCAATCAGCGACGGGCACAGCATGGCGACGATGATGTCATAAAGGTTGCCTCGACCAATCAGCGACGGGCACAGTCTGCCGCGAATTCGCCTCGACCAATCAGCGACGGGCACAGCATGGCGACAATGATGTCATAAAGGTTGCCTCGACCAATCAGCGACGGGCACAGTCTGCCGCGAATTCGCCTCGACCAATCAGTATCGACGTAGATGTCATAATGGTTGCCATGGCGACGATGATGTCATAAAGGTTGCCTCGACCAATCAGCGACGGGCACAGTCTACCGCGAATTCTGGAATCATCATTGTCCATATACTACGGGGACATGCATATTCTAGAATACCCGATGCGTTAGAATCGGGCCACAGTCTAGTCATTCATATTCTTTGAAAAAGGCCAAGAAAGCAAAAAGTCTGTCAGGGTATGTAAACTTTTGAGCACAACTGTATCACAGCGGTTCTCCCAGCCTCCAACTGAAGAATGTGGGATACAGCTCTTGTCAGTTGAGACACAGATTTCAGGAGCTGTATGTCTTCAGTCTGCAGCCCATACTGACATGTGGCTTGGATGGACTGAAGCTTGATTACACTGTGTTCCAAATTATTATGCAAATTGGATTTAAGTGTCATAAAGATTTAATTGTTTTGTTTTTCAAATAAACTCGTGGATGGTATTGTGTCTCAGGGCTCAATGGATCACTGAAATCAATCTTAAATCAATCTTAAACATGTGATAATTCGTTTTCCAGGTGATTCTAATTAAAGGAAAACTACTTAAAAATGATGTTCCACATTATTAAGCAGGCCACAGGTTTCAAGCAATATGGGAAATAAAAAGGATCTCTCTGCTGCTGAAAAGCGTTAAATAGTGCAATGCCTTGGACAAGGTATGAAAAAATTTGATATTTCACGAAAACTTAAAAGTGATCATCCAACTGTGAAGAGATTTGTGACTGAAACAGAGCACAGACAGAGTTCATGCAGATAAAGGCATAATGAGGAAGGTTTCTGCCAGACAAATTCATTGGATTAAGAGACAATACCATTACAAAGCAGCAAACAGTTATTTGAAGCTGCTGGTGCCTCTGGAGTCCCTCGAACCTCAAGGTATAGGATCCTTCAAAGGCTTGCTGTGGTGCATAAACCTACTATTCAGCCACCCCAAAACAGTATTCACAAGCAGAAACGGTTGCAGTGGGCCCAGACATACATGAAGACTAATTTTCAAACAGTCTTGTTTACTGAGGAGGGTCGAGCAACCCTGGATGGTCCAGATGGATAGAGTAGTGGATGGTTGGTGGATGGTCACCATGTCCCAACAAGGCTGTGACGTCAGCAAGGAGGTGGAGGAGTCATGTTTTGGGCCGGAATCATGTGGAAACAGCTGGTAGGGCCCTTTAAGGTTCCTGAAGGTGTGAAAATGACCTCTGCAAAGTATATAGAGTTTCTGACTGACAACTTTCTTCCATGGTCTAAAAAGCAGAAACGTGCCATCAGGAGCAAATGATCTTCATGCATGACAATGCACCATCTCATGCTGCAATGAATACCTCATTGGCTGCTATGGGCATAAAAGGAGATAAACTCAGGGTGTGGCCACCATCTTCCCCTGACCTCAACCCTATAGAGAACCTTTGGATTATCATCAAGAAAAAGGTCTATTTGAGGGTGGGAGGCAGTTCACATCAAAACAGCAGCTCTGGGAGGCTATTCTGACTTCATGCAAAGAAATACAAGCAGAAACTCTCCAAAAACTCACAAGTTCAATGGATGCAAGAATTGTGAAGGTGATATCAAAGAAGGGGTCCTATGTTAACATGTAACTTGGCCTGTTAGGATGTTTTGGAGTTAAATAGCTTTTTTTGTTCAAATGTGACCTCCTAATGCTGCAAATTCCACAAATGAGCATTTTCAGTTCTTTAAAACATATCAAATGTTTAGACATTCTACTGTTCCTAATAATTTGGAACAATACATTTTGAGTTTTTATTCATTTTGGAGAATATATTGTTATCGATGGGAGGTTTCTTCAATAAAATTCAATGTATACTCTAACGGGTGATTACTTTTATTAGACTGACTGTCATTTGCACTGACCATTTAGAAAAATCCGAGAAAAATATCATTTGCGTAATAATTTGGAATATGGTGTATATCAGGGACTTCATTTTATCTCATTCTTCAAGAACCCCTTTAAGTGAAGTGCAAGTTCCACCACATTGCATTCCAACACAATGTGCATGACCGCGAGTAAGATAAAACATAAAGCGACGTCAGCGCATACTGACATCATGGTCCGGAACAGAATTACTGTGCAGCTAGCCAAATATAAAGCTTGGTGTGTGTTCCATCACACTGTTACTGCGTTCCACCATCACACATAGAGGAACGGCGCCATTATGGAGAACAATACTGTAGAATCACAAATGAGTAATTACATTTCAAATACCAGTGTAGAGAACAATAATAGTAACATATAGAATCTATGATATATGATTATACTGTGTCTATGCCAATTGATAAAAAAAAGGTCTGATCAATAGGATCATTATTAGCCCCAAAAGACCATCTCATAAACCATCACTGGTCTTCAATAGGTTGAAGTATTTAACAGAAGATAAATCAGTAAGATTTTTTAAGAATCGGGAGCTTTACATTGTGACTTGTTCAATTTTACTTACATTGATCCTCTGGCTGGTTTGTCATATCTTTTTGCTTTGAGGACCACGTTGGTGTGTTTACACCAATTTTTGCTCATAATATTTCCCTATACATTATCTTGTTATATTTAATGATGCATCTGTTTTTGATAAATAGAGTTAGTTGTTTTTAGTTTTGTTTTCCTATTCTACTCAGATTACTAACATACATGCGTAGAATTCCATTGTTAAAGGTAATTTGTTATTAAAGATGTGGTCATTAAACCACCACCAGGATGCTATAAATACCTTTGTAGACACCTTACTACTTTTACAAGGGTGCAGAAATAGATGTTATATAACCACTTTATGTATAGACATCTGGGAGGTGCTGCACTAATGCTTTGTCACTGTCTCCTTGATGTTAGCGCACTCGCTTTGCCTTGATTGACAGCTTGGCATAGCTAACTTCAAACATCATCAATTTAGGTGTAGTAGGAATGTTAAGAGCGAGAGAAATACATTTACAGGGGGTCTGTGATCTCCCTTTCAGTTGTTTTTCTATGACACCTGGTAGAAAAATCTTTATAATTTATTTACTATGTGAGTAAGGCCCATACATATCAATCTGCATGTAATGACAAAAGTATAAAGGACAGGAGGACTCCTTTTTTCCCCAAAGACAATACTTACTGTACATAGGTTTAAAGGAAATCTGTCAGTTGCTTCATGCTGCCAAAACCATGCACAATCAAGCACAATTGCAGCAAGGTATCTCTTTTTCTGAAAAGCGCTGACATTTCAGGGAAACATAGTTTAAAGACCCTCAGCCCGGCCTCTCCTTGCATTGCTCTATATGATTTCTGTTTCAGCTTTCTCAATTTCTGGAACACAATAGAGAAATAGAATTCAAAATGCAGGTGTGAACAGAACGGGCAAAGTGGAACAGGACTCGCTGGAAGCCAAAGAATCAGGAGTGAAGACAAACACAGGAGCTGGAGATTAAGTAGACCAGGAATTGCTGCAACATAAGGCAACATGTTCAGGTTCAGTTCGTTATGCTTGCAACAGATGAAGGGTTAAATAGGATGTAAATGTGGGTGGTAGAAGCAGGAGTTTGCAGAGATAATTGCAGTGTAATGTAAATTGTCTCTAGATAACACTTCATGATGCTCACAGCAGACGATGGGTTAAGATGCAGGTCTGAGGCCCAGTAGATGCAGGTTGTAGAAACCTTGGGAGTTTGTAAAGAGGCATCTTGTGAAACCTGATGTGGATCACTGCAAAGGATGGCGGCCATAGTGGAAGTGATCTGATCCTGTCTCTGGAGTCGAGATAGTTGCATAAAAGGGCCCCTACCGGACGAGTCTGCAACAGAAGAAAAAGGATGCTTTATATGAAATCGCTTGAGCATTAATGTCCTTTTTGGGCACACAGCATCTTCCTTGAGACTGGTTCTCTTCTAGCACAGGAGCATCTAGTGGTTCAGCTCATGGGGGAGCAAAACATCTGAATGGGCCCCTAACTGGTAAATTTGATTACAACTATGGTGGCAGCGTTGGACTGGAGCACCTTGGGCTCTCCAGAGAAAGTCATTCTTGGGGCCCACTATGTAGCTACATAGAAATAAATACAAGACCACCAGTTGTTTGGTAAAACACGCTAATATCAGGTTACAATATAAAATAGTACACTTCCTAATATAGAAACAGCTGGAGCCCACATTTTGGTGCAGACTCAATGATGAATGTCCCCTGATGTATATTAACCACAAAACCAATGTTTTATAGCACCAGCGCTGTGGATTTGACATGAACTATTTGTCAATTCATGCTGCGGATATTCACCACCAGTTTCAGCCCGTGCAATACAAAGGATCAGGTTAGTGGTAAAGGTGCACCATTGTGTAGTAGTAAGCACAGCAATATCTGCACAATATCTGTGTGAATATTACCACTGTTAACTTGCTGTGGGATTTTCATTGTATAAATTCTGCAGCAAATACATTATGTGAATGTGCCCATTAATAGTGATGGGGGCCCTACATCGCTTACGTATGGCGTTATTAGACATCGAAAAAGAGCATTCCCTCACATCCCCCCATACACTTTTTTACAGAAATCTCTCTGCCAGCTATAAGGCCATAATTTTTATGAAGAGCCTCATTTACTTAGTAGTGTGGGAAAAAAACTTTAGTCAGTCAGGGGTGATACAGGGAGAGGGGCTCATTCAGCCAGGGGTGATACAGGGAGAGGGGATTTAGTCATAGAATGATAGAGTTGGAAGGGACCACCTGGGTCATCTGGTCCAACCCCCTGCTCAAAGCAGAATTCACTAAATCATCACAGACAGATGTCTGCCCAGCCTCTGTTTGAAAACTTCCATTGAAGGAGAACTCACCACCTCTCGTGGCAGCCTGTTCCACTCATTGATCACCCTAACTGTCAAAAGGTTTTTTCTAATATCTAATCTCCTCCCATTCAGTTTCATCCCATTGCTACTAGTCTTCCCTTGTGCAAATGAGTCAGGGGTGATAAAGGGAGAGGGGACATAGTCAGTCAGGGGTGATACAGGAGGTGGGGGCGATACAGGGAAAGGGGGCTCAGTCAGTCAGGGTGATAGAGGGAGAAGGGATTCAGTCAATCAGGGGTGATACAGAGGGAGGGGGTACAGTCAGGGGTGATACAGCAAGAAGGGTTCATTCAGTCAGGGGTGATACAGGGGACGGGGACTGAGTTGGGTGATACAGGGAGAGGGGGCTCATTCAGTCAGGGGTGATACAGGGAGAGGGGCTTAGTCAGTCAGGGGTGATAAAGGGATTGGGGGCTTTGTCAATTTGGGTGATATAGGGAGAGGGGGCTCACTCAGCGCTGATACAGGGAGAGGGGGCTGTCAGTCAGGGGTGATACAGGGATAGGGGTTTCTGTCAGTTTGGGTGATACAGGGAGGAAGGGCTCAGTCAGGGGCAGTCAATCAGCGGTAATACAGGGATAGGGGCTTAGTCAGTTAGGGGTGATACAGGGGATAAGGGACTCAGTAAGTCAGGAGTGATAGAAGAAATGAGAGAATGGGGCCTTCGTTCATCACTAAGTGACTAAGCCCCCCTCTGTCACCCATGACTAAAGCCCCCTCCATTTTTAGTCACTCACTGTTAGGTTTGGCAGGAGGCCCTCAGTTGTTATATGTGATGCTGAGGTAGTCGGGTACGTAGATCAGACTCACTTTTGTTCTGCACCACCAAGGAGCGGTGTATCTCCCTCTTTTCCTTACAGTGTGCAGTGATGCGGGGGAGGAGAGAGGAGTACTCTATAAATCACAGCATGGCTCTTTACTTGAGCTGTGCTGTACAGCAGAGGAGAAGACACGAACAAGACTAAATCTTATTGGCCACAGCGCAGCCAATCAATGTTAGATTTATCAACAGCAGCACCGCTCTCCCTGCTGGTTGAATGCAGGGAAGAGCACTGAGCGGTGACATGAAGACATCAGGATGGAACAGCGCTCTGTTATATACAAGTAGTGAGCCGCAGCCTGCAGCAGGCGAGCGTGTCAGCTGTGATGCGAGTGGAGCGCCCCCACACCGCCGCAGGGCCGAGGGGTACCCGGAGCCGGGCCTCTGGGATCTCAGTCCTGGGGTTGTCACGGTGGCTAGACCCGGTCCGTGGCCCTGTCTGTCAGTGGGGGACGTCCGTTGCAAATAGGTACTGTTAGCGGTGGTATAGCGGTGCAGTTGTGGGGTGCAGGTCGCGGTAAATAACGAGGACACCAGGTTGCAGTCTCTTTACCTCTTTACTGGAGATCTCTCGGTCCTCAGTCCAGAATCCGGTCCACCAGGCTGCGCAAGTCCGGCCGGTCCAATGGCACTTCCAGAGTTCTCCTCACAAGTGGAAATCAGTGCCTTCCTTCTTAGCGCTTTGTGTTGTAGTCCTTCCCTGCTGTGCTTACGGAAAGTACCCCACAACTGTTGTGTCTGTTTCTTAAGTTCCCTCACAACTCGATTAACTGATCTTCTGCTAATCTTCCGTCCCTTCCTGATGTTACAGTAAGAACGGCACCCGTTTGTCAGGTAGGCCTGGAGTTCTTCCGGGACCCTAGAGACGCCCCCTCTCCCGCAATTGCCCCCCAAGACTTCATAGGTGATATGTGGTAGACAGCCCGCCTGAGACTGACTGTCCTGCCGCTGTTTGGAGTATGGCTTAAAGCTGTATCTTATTCCACTCCCTCGGCGTTCCGGCCACCGGTAATGTGCCTCAGCAAGGTGCTGCCTCTTTCAACAAAACCCCTGCTGGTATTCTCCTTCTGCTTGATTTCGTTTCTCACTCAGCACAATCTATCTCGCTTCTAATCCTTTCTTAGGGCACCGCCGCTATTCTGAGCAGGCACGGTCCCGTTACGTTCTTTCAATGCCAAGCCTCTGCCAGGATCCCACCCCTGGCAGAGACCCTACTGTCTCTTCCTCCACAACACCCTCTCTCACTAGGTGTTGCTTCGTTTGATCCAGTCAGCTTTCTCTACTAACTTCCTGCCTGACCCCCAGTTTACCCACTATGGTGGGGAGTGGCCTAATGAATAGCACCCTTAGCTCCCCCCGGAGGCCCAGCTGTGAAACATATTGGTGTCTGTGATACCTGATTGGAGGAACTCCTTCAGTGCCATCGAACGCACCATGGCTCCCCTTAGTGGCGGAGCCACAGTACTGCAACGACCAGGACTCTGGGGCGCTGCACTCCCCCCTGGTTAAACACAGTACTCCGGGACTGGGAAGAAAACAACAATACAGGTTAGCAAAAAGACATACAAATTTGTTGAGTGCAAAACAATAAGCATACTTGAACAGGCTTCCCTTTATGGGAGGTGAGGACACTTGAACGTTACAAACCATAATCAAATATCATAGCAACAGGCTACAATTAACTCTCATTACCCAACCGGGTATTCTACTAAGTGCAAATGCTGGAACAATAAATTAACATTGCCTTTAAGAAACATACACTCTTAGTTTATCAAAGGCCTTCCTATAATCACATTACAGGGCAAGGTAACTTCACATTCTCCTACTTTGAACCTGCAGGACCGCCTGTCCCTATGGCACCAGACCTACTGCCTCTCCTTTCTTTTACAGGACCGCCCCGTTCAGCCAGGGCCTACTGCCTTTCTCTACTATACATGGTATAGACATAACATTCCTTTCAATTTGAGAGCATGGAGCACACTCTGCTTGGCTCCTATAAGGACTCACTCACTAACCCCTACGGGTCTACTTTCTGTCCTTAGTAACGAACTAACTTTCTATGGGGACGCAGGGTTTACCTTCTATCCTCACCTTCGTTATTACTTCTTTACTTTCAGTTAAACGGAACTCTACATCTACCCCTACGGGCTTTCTACATCTTTCTCTTCAAAGAACATTATCTAGGTTTCACATTTTAAACAAATTAAACACACATAACTTTTCCATGAAAAACAGTTACATTTCCTTCAAAGCATTATCTTGACATTACTGTTCTAAAACAGTATCACTTTCAAGTTCAATTCTAACCTCCCCTTTAAGAGGAGATCAAGTCTTTCTGAGGTAGCTCTTCTTCTCAGCCTACCAGTCCATGCAAAGGCTCCGGAATGGTATCTTCGCAAAATGTCTTTAAACAAAACCAGTAGGAAGCGCCTTTAATAAGGTGCAAACTATATACAGGAAGTTTGTATCATGCATTGTTCATGATTCAGCAGTTTTTATAACATTGTGGAACACAAAGCAAAAATGAAAGTGAAAGCAAAAATAAAAAGCAATAGGGATCCCGGGTAAACAAAGGGATCCCTTTAAGAGTTAACCCAGGACGGGTTTTAGCAGCAAAACAGCAAGGAAATAAACAGTTAACTATTTACAGTTTCAGGTTTCCGAGGCTTAGTTGGACGGCTTCCAGGGCAGCACCTGGCACTTAACCCTTCTTGGCCTGGGCAAAGTGAGGTCCAGGGTTACACCCAGTGCTGGACAAACGCCGTTAATCCGTCTTTCATGTACGATTAAATCATGCGCAGCGATGGAGGTCTGCGCAGCTTGAGTATGGGCATCTGCTGCAGCAGAGGTAGCGGCTGCTGCAAGATCAGTCACTGGAACGGAGTCAGCAGCTGTGGCACTAGCAGTCGCTGAGGTGGTGTCGGTCGTCAGGGCAGGGTGGCTCTTCCTACCTGCTTCAGATGCGGTTCCTCCGGTGCCGGTCTGCTCCGCCTCCGCTGGGGTCTGGAACGCTGGCTGCGGGGCCTTGTTCTGCGACGCTGTCATCTCTGCTTGCAGCACCTCGCTTTCCGGCAGGGCCTTGCTTTCCAGCTTCGGAGCGCTGGGACTTCTTCCCTGCTCCGGACCAGATGAGGCTGCCGACAGATGTCCGGTGAGGCTCCTGATGATGGCCTTCTTCCACCCGGCCTCGGTGCTCAGCTGCGTCCGCCGGGGTCGGTCGCTGAGCTCGTCCACTCCGGCCTGCAGGAATTCAGCATCAGCGGTGGAGGCCTGGTTGCGGTGCCCCCCCGGGTGGCTGGGGGAGTCCTCTGCTCCGACCCCACGCTCCGGCTCCGGGCGGCTCGCCATGGCGTCCTCCATGTCGCTCGCTCCTTCTTCCTGGTCCTTTTCCCGCTCTCTCCTTCGTGGGCGGTTTCGTTTTCTCTGTCTCTGCCCACCATTGAGGATCAGGAGGCGGATCTCGGCTGCTGACGGACACGTCCTCAAGGGGCCGAGATATTTAGACTGGGCGGCCATTGTCTTTCGCGCTCTTCAGCTTGTTCACGCCCACTTCCACGCCCTTCTTCTTCTCCTGCGCTCTCCTTAGCGCTGTAATGGCGGCGGTTTTGGCGGGAACTTCTGGCGGCAAGTGGCAACACACAGTCCTTGTAATAAAGCACAGTCCAAGCACGATAAATCACAGTTCCAAGGCACACATGACCTGATTCTTCAGGCTTAAGTAGATCCTGTTCGTGACGCCAAGATTTGGAGCGCCCCCACACCGCCGCAGGGCCGAGGGGTACCCGGAGCCGGGCCTCTGGGATCTCAGTCCTGGGGTTGTCACGGTGGCTAGACCCGGTCCGTGGCCCTGTCTGTCAGTGGGGGACGTCCGTTGCAAATAGGTACTGTTAGCGGTGGTATAGCGGTGCAGTTGTGGGGTGCAGGTCGCGGTAAATAACGAGGACACCAGGTTGCAGTCTCTTTACCTCTTTACTGGAGATCTCTCGGTCCTCAGTCCAGAATCCGGTCCACCAGGCTGCGCAAGTCCGGCCGGTCCAATGGCACTTCCAGAGTTCTCCTCACAAGTGGAAATCAGTGCCTTCCTTCTTAGCGCTTTGTGTTGTAGTCCTTCCCTGCTGTGCTTACGGAAAGTACCCCACAACTGTTGTGTCTGTTTCTTAAGTTCCCTCACAACTCGATTAACTGATCTTCTGCTAATCTTCCGTCCCTTCCTGATGTTACAGTAAGAACGGCACCCGTTTGTCAGGTAGGCCTGGAGTTCTTCCGGGACCCTAGAGACGCCCCTCTCCCGCAATTGCCCCCCAAGACTTCATAGGTGATATGTGGTAGACAGCCCGCCTGAGACTGACTGTCCTGCCGCTGTTTGGAGTATGGCTTAAAGCTGTATCTTATTCCACTCCCTCGGCGTTCCGGCCACCGGTAATGCGCCTCAGCAAGGTGCTGCCTCTTTCAACAAAACCCCTGCTGGTATTCTCCTTCTGCTTGATTTCGTTTCTCACTCAGCACAATCTATCTCGCTTCTAATCCTTTCTTAGGGCACCGCCGCTATTCTGAGCAGGCACGGTCCCGTTACGTTCTTTCAATGCCAAGCCTCTGCCAGGATCCCACCCCTGGCAGAGACCCTACTGTCTCTTCCTCCACAACACCCTCTCTCACTAGGTGTTGCTTCGTTCGATCCAGTCAGCTTTCTCTACTAACTTCCTGCCTGACCCCCAGTTTACCCACTATGGTGGGGAGTGGCCTAATGAATAGCACCCTTAGCTCCCCCCGGAGGCCCAGCTGTGAAACATATTGGTGTCTGTGATACCTGATTGGAGGAACTCCTTCAGTGCCATCGAACGCACCATGGCTCCCCTTAGTGGCGGAGCCACAGTACTGCAACGACCAGGACTCTGGGGCGCTGCACGAGCACTCCTCTCCCTGATTGTACATGGCTGGGAGGAGTCATGTGTACTGCTTGCCGCTCCTCCCAGCGTGAGACAAACAGGGAGAGCACTGCGCGCATCACAGCAGACTGCGGATCACTATTTGTATATAACAGAGCAATGTTCCATCCTGATGTCTTTTTGTGTCACCGCTACTCTCAGACAACTGGGAAAGCAGTGTATGCGTGATCGTTGACACACTTCGTCATGCCAGCAGGTACCAGTGGCTGGGCCCACCGGAGAATCCTTCGGTCCTCCAGTGGGCCAGTCCGACCCTGTTTGCAATGCAACAGATTACCTGTTACGGCACAGAGGGAGGATAACTATTCAGGATAGTGGTTCATTCTGATGGTGCTGCTGTTAGCTGTAAAATCATCTGGGTGTCTTCACTGTGTGCAGGGCATCATGAAAACTGAAGATCAACAAAGGATTTTGGGTCGCAATGTAGTGCCTAGAGTCAGAAAACTGTCTTTGTGTCCTAGGTCTTGGGTCATGGGTCTTCCAGCAGTGCAATGACCCCAAACATTTTTCAAGAAGTACCAAGAAATAGATGGAAACAAAGCGCTGGAGAGTTCTGAAGTGGCCAGGAATTATACTGGATCTAAATCCCATTGAACACCTGTGGAGAGATCTTAACATTTCTGTTGTCAGAAGACACCCTTCAAATATGAGAGACCTGGAGTTGTTTGCAAAGAAGAGTGGTCCAAAATTCCAGTTGAGAGGTGTAAGAAGCTTGTTAGTGATTATCGAAAGCGATTGATTGCAGTTATTAATACCAAAGGGTGTGCAACAAAATATTAAGTTCAGGGTGCCAACAATTTTGTCTAGCTCATTTCTGGGGTTTAGTTTGACATTATCTCCAATTTGCCATTTTTTCCTGTTTTGTTGTGTTGTTCCAATACATACAAAGGGAATAAACATGCAGTGTATGAGACAGCAATCAAAATAAAAATTATAGGGACTAAAGTGAAAAAATAAAAAAGTAAAATAACATGTAAAAAGGTAGAAAAAAAACACTAAAAAGTGTACACAAATCACAAACATTTGGTTTGCCACTCAAACCACAGCATTTGTGATAAAAGAAAAATAAACCAAAAAAGTACACATAATTGATATCGCTGAGTCCGGAAACTATTTTAGAAAAATCTAGCTCCAAAAGTCAAATAGTGCTCCTTCCTAGTTAGCCCTGACGTGTGGCCTAAGGCCGGCGTCACACTCAGCGTAGGGAAATACAGTCCGTATTTTACATGTGTAATACGCAGAAATTATCTCAAAACAGTGATCCGTATGTCATCCGTAGGCAGGGTGTAGGCAGGGCCGCCATCAGGGCATTACAGCCATGACTGGCATACGGGGCCCGGTGGGCAGAGGGGACCTGCATCAGGCCCCGTCTCATCTGCTCACCGGGCCCCCCCTGCAGGCGCTGCGGCACGCTATTGACGTGCGGGCCCGCACCCGCACGTCAATAGTTAACAGCCGCCAGCCAGTCGGAGGCTGGCAGCTGAGTTGAGCCGCAGTGTGCATGTCGCCGGCGTCTGACATCATTGTCAGCCGCCGGCGAGTGCGTGCTTCACCTGCGTGGAGGGAGTGAGCTTCGCCCGCCGCAGGAGCACGGCCAGGTAAAAACTCGTGGTTTTTTTTTTTTTTGAGAGCGGCGATCCAGGGGGCCCCGGGGCACAATGCTGGACACGCTGGGGCAGAGATGGTGGACACAGGGGCAGAATGCTGGACACGCTGGGGCAGAGGTGGTGGACTGTTGTGAATTCTGCTCTTGGGCTCCCTCCGGTGGTTGTTAGTGGTAGTGCAGTGGTGTCTGGATTATAGGCCAGGGCAGGTGTTTCTGCTTATTGCAGCTCTATTAGGTATTTAGGTTTGTAGGATCCATCAATCCCTGCCAGTTGTCCATTGTATCTTGGAGGGATTGCATCTCTGTCTGGCTCCACTGCCCTGCTGTCATTTCAGCTAAGATAAGTGCCTTGTTTTGGTTCTCTGTAGCACGCATGCAGTGTGCTTTTATGTGCAGTGCAATCTATTGTGTTTTTGTCCAGCTTGACTTGTTTGGATTTTTCTGTCATGCTGGTTTCTCTGGAGATGCAGATATACATCCTATGTCTTTAGTTAGATGTAGTATATAGTATTTTCTGCTGTGGAATTTTCTAGCGTTTTAATACTGACCGCTTAGAACTCTGTCCTATCCTTTCTATCTAGCTAGAAGGGCCTCTTTTGCTAAACTCTGTTTTTTCTGCCTGTGTACGTATTTCCTCTTAAACTCACAGTCAATATTTGTGGGGGGCTGCCTATCCTTTGGGGCTCTGCTCTGAGGCAAGATAGGATTTCCCATTTCCATCTTTAGGGGTATTTAGTCCTCCGGCTGTGTCGAGGTGTCTAGGCCTGGTTAGGTACATCCCACGGCTACTTCTAGTTGCGGTGTCAGTATTAGGATTGCGGTCAGTACAGGTACCACCTACTCCAGAGATAGTCTCATGCGGCTCCAGGGTCACCGGATCATAACAGTACAACTGGCCAACAATGAGTTAAATGCATCTCAGAAGAAGGGAAGAAAAGTCCTGAGCCATTTTTTTTTCTGCAGTCTGTTTTGTCTTTCCTTCCCTCTTTTCCTCTGGGTGACTGAGGAGCTGTGTGCTAGCATGGATGTTCAGGGATTAGCTTCTCGTGTAGACCAACTAGCTGCTAGGGTACAGGGTATTTCCGATTATATTGTTCAGACTCCGGTTTTAGAACCTAAGATTCCTACTCCTGAGTTACTTTTTGGGGACAGGTCTAAATGTTTGAGTTTTAAAAATAACTGTAAACTGTTTTTTGCTCTGAAACCTCGTTCTTCTGGTGATCCCATTCAGCAGGTTAAAATAGTCATCTCCCTGCTGCGTGGCGATCCTCAGGATTGGGCATTTTCCCTGGAATCTGGGAATCCTGCCTTGCTTAATGTAGAAGCCTTCTTTCAGGCTCTAGGGTTATTATATGATGAACCAAATTCTGTGGATCATGCTGAGAAGACCTTGTTGACCCTGTTTCAGGGTCAAGAAGCGGCAGAATTGTATTGTCAGAAATTTAGAAAATGGTCTGTGCTGACTAAATGGAATGAGGATGCTTTGGCGGCAATTTTCAGAAAGGGTCTTTTTGAATCTGTTAAAGATGTTATGGTGGGGTTTCCCACGCCTATTGGTCTGAGCGATTCTATGTCTCTGGCCATTCAGATTGATCGGCGCCTGCGTGAGCGCAGAGTTGTGCGCGCTGTGGCGTTGTCCTCAGAGCAGATACCTGAGCCTATGCAGTGCGATAGGATTCTGTCTGGAGCTGAACGACGGGGATTCAGACGTCAGAATAGGTTGTGTTTTTACTGTGGCGATGCTTCTCATGTCATTTCGGTCTGCCCTAAGCGTATTAAGAGAATCGCTAGTTCAGTTACCATTGGTACCGTACAACCTATATTTCTGTTATCTGTGACATTGATCTGCTCATTGTCGTCATTTTCTGTCATGGCGTTTGTAGATTCTGGCGCCGCTTTGAATTTAATGGACTTTGAATTCGCTAGACGTTGTGGTTTCCCCATGCAGTCTTTGGAGAACCCTATTCCTTTAAGGGGCATTGATGCTACACCTTAGGCTAAAAATAAACCCCAGTTTTGGACACTGGTGACCATGTGCATGACGTCAGCCCATCGGGAGGATTGTCACTTTTTGGTGTTGCATAATTTGCATGATGCTATTGTGCTGGGTTTTCCATGGTTGCAGGTACATAATCTGGTGTTGGATTGGAAATCTATGTCTGTGACTAGTTGGGGTTGTCAGGAAGTTCATGGTGACGTTCCTTTGATGTCAATCTCCTCTTCCCCCCCTTCTGAAGTTCCAGAGTTCTTGTCTGATTTTCAGGATGTGTTCAATGAGCCCAAGTCCAGTTCCCTTCCACCGCATAGGGACTGTGATTCTGCTATTGACTTGATTCCAGGTTGTAAGTTTCCTAAGGGCCGAGTTTTCAACCTGTCGGTGCCTGAAGATACCGCTATGCGGAGTTATATTAAGGAGTCTTTGGAGAAAGGGCATATTCGGCCATCGTCTTCACCATTGGGAGCGGGATTTTTTTTTGTTGCCAAGAAGGATGGCTCCTTGAGACCTTGTATTGATTATCGCCTTTTGAATAAGATCACGGTCAAATTTCAATACCCTTTGCCTTTGCTTTCTGATTTGTTTGCTAGGATTAAGGGGGCTAGTTGGTTTACTAAGATTGACCTTCGAGGGGCATATAATCTTATTCGTATTAAGCAGGGTGACGAATGGAAAACTGCGTTTAATACGCCCGAGGGCCATTTTGAATACCTTGTGATGCCCTTCGGGCTCTCTAATGCTCCATCTGTATTTCAGTCCTTCATGCATGATATCTTCTGGAATTATCTTGATAAGTTTATGGTTGTATATTTGGATGACATTTTGATTTTTTCCGATGATTGGGAGTCTCATGTGAAACAGATCAGGATGATTGGGTGGCTTTCTTGCCACTGGCCGAGTTTGCCCTTATTAATCGGGCTAGTTCGGCCACCTTGGTTTCGCCTTTTTTTTGTAATTTTGGTTTTCATCCTCGTTTTTCTTCAGGGCAGGTTGAGCCTTCTGATTGTCCTGGTGTGGATTCTGTGGTGGACAGGTTACAGCAAATTTGGGCTCATGTGGTGGACAATTTGGTGTTGTCTCAGGAGGAGGCGCAACGTTTTGCTAATCGTCGTCGGTGTGTTGGTTCCCGGCTTCGGGTTGGGGATTTGGTCTGGTTGTCTTCTTGTCATGTTCCTATGAAGGTTTCTTCCCCTAAGTTTAAGCCTCGGTTTATTGGTCCTTATAGGATGTCTGAGATTATCAATCCGGTGTCTTTTCGTTTGGCCCTTCCGGCATCTTTTGCTATCCATAATGTTTTCCATAGATCTTTATTGCGGAAATATGTGGTGCCCGTTCTTCCCTCTGTTGATCCTCCGGCTCCTGTGTTGGTTGATGGGGAGTTGGAGTATGTGGTTGAGAAGATTTTGGATTCTCGTTTTTCGAGACGGAAGCTTCAGTACCTTGTCAAATGGAAAGGTTACGGCCAGGAGGATAATTCTTGGGTTTTTGCCTCTGATGTCCATGCTGCTGATTTGGTTAGGGCCTTTCATCTGGCTTGTCCTGATCGGCCTGGGGGCTCTGGTGAGGGTTCGGTGACCCCTCTTCAAGGGGGGGTACTGTTGTGAATTCTGCTCTTGGGCTCCCTCTGGTGGTTGTTAGTGGTAGTGCAGTGGTCTCTGGATTATAGGCCAGGGCAGGTGTTTCTGCTTATTGCAGCTCTATTAGGTATTTAGGTTTGTAGGATCCATCAATCCCTGCCAGTTGTCCATTGTATCTTGGAGGGATTGCATCTCTGTCTGGCTCCACTGCCCTGCTGTCATTTTAGCTAAGATAAGTGCCTTGTTTTGGTTCTCTGTAGCACGCATGCAGTGTGCTTTTATGTGCAGTGCAATCTATTGTGTTTTTGTCCAGCTTGACTTGTTTGGATTTTTCTGTCATGCTGGTTTCTCTGGAGATGCAGATATACATCCTATGTCTTTAGTTAGATGTAGTATATAGTATTTTCTGCTGTGGAATTTTCTAGTGTTTTAATACTGACCGCTTAGAACTCTGTGCTATCCTTTCTATCTAGCTAGAAGGGCCTCTTTTGCTAAAGTCTGTTTTTTTCTGCCTGTGTACGTATTTCCTCTTAAACTCACAGTCAATATTTGTGGGGGAATGCCTATCCTTTGGGGCTCTGCTCTGAGGCAAGATAGGATTTCCCATTTCCATCTTTAGGGGTATTTAGTCCTCCGGCTGTGTCGAGGTGTCTAGGCCTGGTTAGGTACATCCCAAGGCTACTTCTAGTTGCGGTGTCAGTATTAGGATTGCGGTCAGTACAGGTACCACCTACTCCAGAGATAGTCTCATGCGGCTCCAGGGTCACCGGATCATAACAGTGGACACAGGGGCAGAATGCTGGACATGCTGGGGCAGAGATGGTGGACACAGGGGCAGAATGCTGGATACGCTGGGGCAGAGATGGTGGACACAGGGGCAGAATGCTGGACACGCTGGGGCAGAGATGGTGGACACAGGAGCAGAATGCCGGACACAGGGGCAGAGATGCTGGACACGCTGGGGCAGAATGCTGGACACAGGGGCAGAATGCTGGACACGCTGGGGCAGAGATGCTGGACACGGGCAGAGATGCTGGACACGCTGGGACACTATACACTGTATACTATATACAGAGGTCCTGTGTATAATGTCACCGGTGATCACTGTATAACCTGTACACAGACACTGCATACTAAGTACACATCTCCTGTGTATAATGGCACTTATGGTGATATTAGTATTGTGCTTTTTTTTTTTAATTACTGATCAGTATTGTATTCCGTCACTATGTGGTGGTAATATGTGGTCTGGACATGGTGTGGTGGTATTTGTTCCTTGTACACTGTGTTTCAAATTATTATGCACAAAGAGTTTAGGAGTGATAAGGTTAGAATTTTTTTGTTTGTCATTTAAACTCATTGATGGTGATGTGTGTCAGGGTATGTGCACACGTCAGGATTTCTTGCAGAAATTTCCTGAAGAAAACCGGAAATTTTCTGCAAGAAATCCACATTTTTTTTTTTGCTTTTTTTTTCCGTTTTTTTCGCGTTTTTTTTAGCATTTTGCAAGCGTAATTAGCTTGCAGAATGCTAAAGTTTTCCAAGCGATCTGTAGCATCGCTTGGAAAACTGATTGACAGGTTGGTCACACTTGTCAAACATAGTGTTTGACAAGTGTGACCAACTTTTTACTATAGATGCTGCCTATGCAGCATCAATAGTAAAAGATAGAATGTTTAAAAATAATAAAAAAAATGGTTATACTCACCTGCAGGCGTCCGTTCCTATAGATGCTGTGTGTGTTCAGGACCTTCGATGACGTCGCGGCTTGTGATTGGTCGCTGAGCGGTCACATGAGCGGTCACGCGACCAATCACAAGGCCGTGACGTCATCGCAGGTCCTGAACACAGACCATCTAAAGGAACGGAAGCGGCAGCATGCCTCCGGGGCCATCGAAGGTGAATATATCACTATTTTTTATTTTAATTCTTTTTTTTTACCAATTATATGGTGCCCAGTGCGTGGAGGAGAGTCTCCTCTCCTCCACCCTGGGTACCAACCGCACATAATCTGCTTACTTCCCGCATGGTGTGCACAGCCCCGTGCGGGAAGTAAGCAGATCAATGCACTCCTAGGTGTGCAGAATCCCTGCAATTCCGCATTTTTAATGAACATGTTGCTTTTTTTTCCGCGATGCGATTTTTTCGCGGAAAAAAATGCAACATTTGCACAAGAAATGCGGAATACACTGTAAATAATAGGAGGCATATGTAAGCATTTTTTTCGCGTTTTTATAGCGAAAAAACGCGAAAAAAAATACTGAACGTGTGCACATGGCCAGCGGGCTCTTTATATCACTGAAAGCAATTGCAGATACCTGTGCAAATTAGTTTGGCAGGTGTGTCC
This sequence comes from Ranitomeya variabilis, assembly GCF_051348905.1. Lineage (NCBI taxonomy): Eukaryota > Metazoa > Chordata > Amphibia > Anura > Dendrobatidae > Ranitomeya > Ranitomeya variabilis. The sequence continues at coordinate 207,731,670 of NC_135234.1, read as the reverse complement.
AAATAAAGGCAAGACTACTTAAGAAGGCTGTTCCACATTATTAAGCAGCCTACATTTTTTTGCCACAATAGGAAAGAAAAAGGATGTGTCGGCTGCTGAGAAGCAACAAATTGTGGAGTATTTAGGTCAAGGCATGACTACAATCAACATTGCCAAGACACTTCATCGTGATCATCGCACAATCAAGAAGTATGTAGCTGATTCCCAGCACACACGTGTGCGTGCTGATAAGGAAAAATTGAGGACGCTTTCCAACAGGCAATTGCATAAGGTTAAAAGAGCAGCTGCAAAAATGCCTTGTCATAGCAGCAGACAAGTTTTTGAAGCTGCTGGTGCCTCCAACATCTCCAGAACAACAAGATGCAGGGTCCTTCAGAGGTGCCTAATCCATCCTGTCGACCAACTCTATCCACTGCACACGAGCAGAAACGGCTCCAGTGGGCCAAATGATACATGAAGACTGACTTCCAAACTGTTTTGTTCACCGATGAGTGCCGTGCAACGCTCGATGGTCCAGATGTATGGAGTGGAGGATAGCTGGTTGATGGACACTCCATGAAAACACGGCTAAAGCGCCAACAAGGAGGAGGTGGAGTAATGTTTTGGGCTGGAATCATGGGGAGAGAGATTGTCGGCCCCTTTATGATCCCTGAAGGGGTAAAGATGAACTCCATAATCTATGTGGAGTTTCTAAAACAACACTTCCTGCCATGGTTCAAGAGGAAGAACCGTGCTTTCCGCAGCAAGATCATTTTCATGCATGATAATGCACCGTCTCATGCTGCAAAAAACACATCTGCATCTCTGGCTGCCATGGGCATAAAAGAGGACAAACTTATGGTGTGGCCACCATCTTCCCCTGACCTCATCCCCAATGAGAACCTCTGGAGCATCATCAAAAGGAGTGTCTATGATGGCGGGAGGCAGTTCACATCTAAGCAACAGCTCTGGGAGGGTATTCTGTCCACATGCAAAACAATTGAAGCAGAAACCATCCAAAAACTGACAAATTCAATGGACGAGAGAGTTCAGAAGCTTCTTTCGAACAAGGGGTCCTATGTGCAAATGTAACATCACCTAGAATAAAGTTTTCACTTGAAAACTGTTTAATTTCATTTTGTAATAAGCTGATAATGCTTATAACTTCACAATTGACCATTTTTTTGGTTCAAAATAATTAAAAAAAAGGCTGAAAACTCTGCTGTGCATAATAATTTGGAACATGCATTTTGAGTGTTTATTTTTTTTAAAAAGATACTGTTTTCATAGGCAGTTTGTTCCAAAACAGTGCAATTATACTAGAATAGTAGATGACTGGAAAATAACAATGACTGCAATTCAGATAGGTAATTTAGAGAAAATATGAGGAAATATTATTTGCAAAATAATTTGGAACACAGTGTATATGCTATTATTTGGTCACTATGTGGTGGTAATATGTGGTCTGGTCATGGTGCAGTGGTATTTGTTCCTTGTATGTGATATTATTCGGTCACTTTGTGGTGGTAATATGTGGTCTGGTCATGGTGCGGTGGTATTTGTTCCTTGTATGTGATATTATTCTGTCACTGGTGGTAATATGTGGTCTGGTCATGGTGTCGTATTTGTTCCTTGTATGTGATATTATTGGTCATTTTAAAAATTGAAAAATAATTAAAAATATACCTAAATTGTATTGCATATTTTAACAAATATTTAGTAGGCTACAGTAGAGTAGGGCCCGGCCAAAAGTGTCTACCGTGTTATGGTGGTGGCTTAAAAAACCTTTTGGTTAAAACAAAAGCTGCCAGCTATATGTGTGATCTGGTGATGGGAACTGTTAATGTGTGATAGGTGAGAAGTAGAGTTTTTCTAAGAGTGAGCGGTGGGACTGTGGACAGTTCGAGGGGTGGAGGCGGGGCTGGGGTGGAGCCTGGGTGGAGTCTCAAGGGGGCCCCGAAAATTTTGCCAGTATGGGACCCCGAAATTTCTAGTGGCAGCCCTGGGTGTAGGCAGGATGTGGCAGCGTATTTTACGCATGTCATCCTCCGTATGTAATCCGTATGGCATCCGTCCAGCGAGATTTTCTCGCGGGCTTGCAAAATGGACATAGAATGGATCCATGGGCTCAAATATTCGTGAAAACATATATACAGTCTAAAATATATATATATATATATATATATATATATATGTCAGTGAGACACATATATATACATATATTTATATTTCATACAGCGCTAAAGAGCAGAAAAGCCGGTAATTCAATTGCCGGCTTTTGCTATCTCCTTCCCAAACCCGACATGATATGAGACATGGTTTACATACAGTAAACTGCAATTTTCTCCACCAGAGTGGGAAAGCCAGTGACTGAGGGCAGATATTAATAGTCTAGAGAGGGACCATGGTTATTGGTCCCCCCCCCCCCCCCCCCCGGCTACAAACATCTGCTCCCAGCCACCCCAGAAAAGGCACATCTGGAAGATGCGCCTATTCTGGCACTTGGCCACTCTCTTCCCACTCCCGAGTAACGGTGGGATATGGGGTAATGAAGGGTTAATGTCACCTTGCTATTGTAAGGTGACATTAAGCCTGGTTAATAATGTAGAGATGTCAATAAGACACCTATCCATTATTAATCCAATACTAGTAAATGGTTAATAAAACACACACACATTAGGAATAAAGTATTTTAATGAAATAAAGACACAGGGTGTTGTAATAGTTTATTATACTCTTAATCCAAATAACGACCCTCGTTCTGTAAAAAAGGAAAAATAAAAAAAACACCAATATCCCATACCTTTCCGCCGTACAGTCATGTCCCACGATGTAAATCCATCTGAAGGGGTTAATTAATTTTACAAGCAGGAGCCTGCTAATGCAGCTGTGCTCCTGACTGTAAAATCTGGGGAATGAATTGAAAGCAGGGGAACGTAGCTACCTAGACTTGCGGTGCTGTGCCCCCTGCTGGCATAACCTCATATGAACTCGAGCGTGGGAATTTTTCTGAATATTGACGCCTATGCAGCGTCAATAGTAAAAACATCTAATGTTAAAAATAATAAAAAAATAAAAAATCATTATATACTCACCTTCCGCCGCATTCCCCGCTCCTCGCGACGCTCCATGCAAGCGGCAGGTTCCGGTGCTAAGGATGGTATGCGACAAGGACCTGCCATGACGCCATGGTCATGTGACCGCGACATCATCACAAGTCCTGCGCGCCTGCGCGAGAAGGACCTGCCATGACGTCACAGTCATGTGACCGCAACGTCATTACACCCTGGGACCGAAAGCTGCCGCCTGCACCGCACACAGGCGACAGAACTACAAGGGGCCCTTCGGAAGGTGAGTATATGTTTATTTTTAATTTTTTTACCTGTGACATACGTGGCTGGGCAATATACTACGTAGCTGGGCAATATACTACGTGACTGGCCAATATACTACGTGGCTGGGCAATATACTACGTGGCTCTGTGCTGTATACTACGTCACTGTGCAATATACTAAGTGGATCTGTGCTGTATACTACGTCGCTGTGAAATATACTACGTGGCTCTGTGCTGTATACTACGTCACTGGGCAATATACTACGTGGCTGGGCAATATACTACGTGGGCTGTGCAATATACTACGTCGCTGGGCAATATACTACATGGCTCTGTGCTGTATACTACGTCGCTGTGCAATATACTACGTGGCTGGGCAATATACTACGTGGCTGTGTGCTGTATACTACATCGCTGTGCAATATACTACGTGGCTCTGTGCTGTATACTACGTCACTGGGCAATATACTACGTAACTGCGCAATATACTACGTGGCTGGGCAATATACTACGTGGCTGGGCAATATACTACGTGGGCTGTGCAATATACTACGTGGACATGCATATTCTAGAATACCCGATGCGTTAGAATCGGGCCACCATGTAGTATATATATACTGTATATATATATATGTCTCACTGACATATATATATATATCTCCCTATACTATGTGTAGACATTAATTTTATCTGTTCTATTCTAACCTGTCAGTGTGATTTTACTGTACACCGCACTGAATTGCCGGCTTTTCTATAGGACACCAGTGCTATTTCTCGCAAGTCATACGCATGGTCTGTGTGTAATCTGTATTTTTCTTGCCCCCATAGACTTTCATTGGCAGATTTTTTGCGCAATACGCTGACAGACTCAGCATGCTGCAATTTTCTACACCCGTAAAATACGGCTGTGAAATATACGGCAGATAGGAGCTGCCCCATAGAGAATCATTGGTCTGTGTGCAATGCGTAGTTTTTGCGCCTCTCATACGTCCGTAAAACTCTCTAGTGTGACGCCGGCCTAACAGTAATGTCTGACAACATATAGGGCATCACTGTGTTCCGGAGAAATTGTGCAATACATTGTGGGGTCTATTTTCACCTATTAACCCTTGTCTACCTGACTAATTTGCAGCAAATACAAAAATTACATTTTTACCACTGAAATCTTATATTTCCACGTCTCAATGTTATGAAATTCTGTGAGGCATCTATGGGTTCAAAATACTTACTACACCCCTAAATGAATTCCTTGAGGGGTCTAGTTTCCAAAATGAGATTACTTGTGGGGAGTTTCTCATGTTTTCACATGTCAAGGGCTCTTCAAATGCGACATGGCATTCACTATTCCATGCAAATAGCCCTCTATCCTTTCCTAGCCCTGCTATGTGCCCAAGCTGAAGTTTTTGACCACATATGAGGTATCGACGCATACGGAAAAAATTGTGCACCAAATTATGAAGACTGTTTTCTCCTATTATTCATTGTGAAAATTACAAATTTGGGGCTAAAACAATATTTTCACGAAAAAATGAAAATTTTCAATATGAGGACCTAATGTTATCAAAATCTGTGTAACACCTGTGGGTTGAAAATGCTCACTGTACCCCTGGATAAAATCCTTGAAGACTGTAGTTTCCAAAATAGGGTAACGTGTTTTTTTCACTGTTTATGCACATCAGGGGCTCTCCAAATGCGACATGACAACCACAGACCATTCCATCAAAGTCTGAGTTCCAAAATGCTCCTCCTTCCTTCCCGAGAGCTGCTGTGCGTCCAAACAGTAGTTTTCCTCCACATATGGGGCATTGGCGAGCTCAGGAAAAATTGTACAACAAATTTTGAGGTCAATTTCTCTTATTATCCTGTGGCTTCAACGAGCTCACCACACATCTAGTTACAATCCTTGAGAGATCTAGTTTCCAAAATGGGGTCACTTGTGGGAGTCTCTACTGTTTAGTTAAATCAGGGCCTCTTCAAACACTACATGGCATCCGCTCTCGATTCCAGCCATTTTTTGCATTCAAAAAATCAAATGGTGCTCCTTCCTTTCCAAGACCCAAATAGAAGAATTCCCGCACATATGGGATATCAGCGTACTCAGAAGAGGGGAGTAGTTTTTAGAATGGTATCATTTTGGGGTATTTTATGTCATATAAGCCTCCCAAAGTCACTTCAAAAATTGTTGACCAACTTTTAACTCTTCTAACATAAAGAGAATGTTTAAAAAATGATGTAGATGTAAAGTAGACATGTTGGAAATGTTATTTATTAACTATTTTGTGTGACAGATGTAAATCATTCAGCTGAGGCGATGAAAACGAAATCTCCGAGCACTAAAAAATACTCGGAGGTCACCCGAGCGTGCTCAGGAAATCTCGAGTAACAAGTATATTCGCTCATCACTGGTCATAAAGTGACACTTGCCAGATTTCAAAAATTTGGCCTGGTCATTAAGGTAAAAAATGGCTCAGTCACTAAGGGATTAATCAAGTGCACTAACATAATTCGTACATTCCTGTGTCGAGAAGACAAAACACAGTCAGTTTTTTTATGGACTCACCACCTTCACCTTCATTCGATGTCACCTGTGTATTGGCTGTAAATGTATGCACGTGAACTGATGGGAGTAATACATGCACGCATCAGATACTGCGCGGGCGGCCATGGTAAAGAAAATCTATGTCTATGTTTTTTTTTAACCCCATCTGAGAGCAGCATAATATAGGGGTAGAGATTACAGTGATGTGTCACTTAATGGCCTTGTTGCATCAGTTTTGATGAAATTTTTGTTTTATGTGCCTCATATCTACCTACCAGTACTCTGAAAACTGAGCTCTGTATAACTCTGCCCACGCCACTGATTGACAGCTTTCTATATACACTATGCATAGGCAGAAAGTTGCCAATCAGGGGTGGGAGGAGTGTCGTACAGAGCTCATGAATATGGAGGGCTACATGACAGCAGGTTTACTAGGCCTCTTGTGATAATCTCTGCTGAAAAAAATGTGATTTTATCAAAATTACAGCAAGTAGCCCAGTAAGTTACACATTGCTGGAATCAAGATCTCTGTCTCTACATTATGGTGCTTTCAAAATAGGTAGCAAAAACCTAGTTACATTTCCTCAGATTCCCTTTAAAGAAGGCCAGGGCATACCAATAATTGACTCAGTTAATAACAATTACCACTAGAGGGCGCCCAATTCATATGCATTTAGATAAATTAGTGGCACGCCACTCCATAATTAATCAGAGCAAGGTAAATGTGTGACAAATAGAATCCGATGCCATTTTGATCAGTGAGGATAGATGCTCACATAAAAGAGCCTATTTATCAATAAAAAAGGCGTTTATTATAAAATTATGTCTATTATTGTAAGAATAAATGCAGCACAAAAAATATCTAAATAAAGTGGGAGAGGCATACTGGGATCTCAGCATCATTGGGTGAGTGTAGAGCATCCAGTAAATAGCCTTGCAGTCAGGTAGGCTGAGGATTCAAGGATCACTCAAGACATCTTTCCTCACAAGGTGCCAACTAGAGATGAGCGATGATGTTCACAAAACGTTCGACAATCTCAAATTCGGCACAAATGTAGCACATTTGGACATGTATTCGGTTTCCCGAGCATTTTTACTCAAAGACGGCAAAATTCGGTCACAGTTCAGTAAACCATGCTTTTGTTATGACTTTGGCTAGAATATTGGTGCTGTATGATGAGTAGGAAGGGGGGAACGTGTTTTATGAGGGGAGGGGGTGTATAGGTCAGAGTAGCAGCGGAGCGTAATTTTTTTTTTTAATAAGTCAATGTGTGTACATTCCGGCAGCCAATCAGTGCGCAGAAACTATTCACATCATCATGACACATGGGCTTCTGTCATTGGTTGCTGAAGACACATGTCTCTGTCCATATAAAAAGCGGGCATGTTGTTTTGCTGGCACCATTTTCTCAGTGTAACACTGTAATAGAGTGCAGGGTATACTATGTCACCACGGAACAGACAGACCAACTGTTGAGGGGGGTTTATTAACAGGGGTGATATTCTCCTCGCAGGGAGAAAACAGTAGAATATAAACTGCAGAAATAACGGTGCAAAATATATGGGAAGCAGTATAACAAAAGTAAACGGAAGTTCTTGGGAAAAACACTTATCAGTCTGATGAGGACTTGCTTGTAGGATCGTCTTCTCCAATGTAGGCGCCGGGAACAGCGGCACTTGTGGTCCCTCTGTTATCTGTGAGCTGTGTAGTCTCTGGGAACCCGCAACCTGGGGTTTGAGGGGTTACTGTGGTGAGTAGAGGGGATGCTAGGCAAACGGGGTCCCCTGTGCTCTGAGTCTTCTGCCTCAACAGTGCAGCCTATCTCAGGAGAACGATGCTCAGTCTATTATTGGGTCTCCCAACAGGAATCAGGGGCTCTGCACTAATGCCGTGGGTGCTAGGGGCCACTGTCTCTGCACGGGTCACTGTCTTTGCACGGGTCAATGACTTTGCACGAGCATCAGGGCGCACCTCTCCAGTCACAGCAGAGTCCGCTTTCACGTAATCACAAGATGCAGTCTTTCTGGACAATCTTCCTGTCTCAGTCCTCTGACCGGGAGCTCTCTCTCCTCCCCGGAGCGAAGCTGCGTGCTGTTCTGTCTGCTGTATCCGCTGCTCTCTCTGCTGCACACGCTGCTCTCTCTGCTGCACACTCTGCTCTCTCCACTGTGCATGCTGCTCTCTCTGCTGTGCACGCTGCTCTAGCCCTGGAAAGCATGCCTCTTTTTTCTCTCAGCCTGGCTTCCTTCCTGTCCTGGCCTCTAAGTCTGCCCCCAGGGAAACCTGCTGCACAGCTAAGTGGTTCCAGGCATGGAGCAGAGAAGGTAACCCCCTTACAACACCGCAGAAAGGCCGCTCCTGCGGCTGCTGCAAGGTCACTTGTCATATTGTTAGATAGGATCCTGCCCTGTGTGAAATCGACCTTCCAGCATCTAACTAGTTTGTGCTAATAGTGTTGTGCAGGCTGGAATCCACATTTCCTACTCAAAATTGTTTGGTCTAAAACTGTGTTGCAGTCAGGACTCAGTAGACAACATTTGCTAATCAAAATTGTTAGGCTTAATTTTGTGGTTCAGCCAGGAGGCCCCATTTTCTAATCCAAATCTTTAGGGCTAATAGTTGTACAGGCCAAGAGCAGGGCCGCCATCAGGATATTCCTGTCCTTACTGGCGTATGGGTGCCGATGAGCAGAGGGGGCCTGTTTTTGTCTGCTCACCGGGCCCCATCGGCAGGATGGTGCCACTTCAGTAACTGATTGTGCGTCCTCAGACGTCAATGTCATATGCCGGAATGATGCTGCGTGCCTCAGCTTATTCGTAGGGGAGGACACCTCTGAACCTTGGCCAGGTAAGGAGAAACTTTATTTTCGTAAAGCTGCAGTATGCAATTCATTACACTGTGTTCCAAATTATTATGCAAATTGGATTTAAGTGTCATAAAGATTTAATTGTTTTGTTTTTCAAATAAACTCGTGGATGGTATTGTGTCTCAGGGCTCAATGGATCACTGAAATCAATCTTAAACACATGTGATAATTCGTTTTCCAGGTGATTCTAATTAAAGGAAAACTACTTAAAAATGATGTTCCACATTATTAAGCAGGCCACAGGTTTCAAGCAATATGGGAAATAAAAAGGATCTCTCTGCTGCTGCAAAGCATTAAATAGTGCAAGCCCTTGGACAAGGTATGAAAACATTAGATATTTCACTAAAAACTTAAGAGTGATCATCATACTATGAAGAGATTTGTGACTGAAACAGAGCACAGACAGAGTTCATGCAGATAAAGGCATAATGAGGAAGGTTTCTGCCAAATTCATTAGATTAAGAGAGCAACTGCCAAAATACCATTACAAAGCAGCAAACAGTTATTTGAAGCTGCTGGTGCCTCTGGAGTCCCTCGAACCTCAAGGTGTAGGACCCTTCAAAGGCTTGCTATGGTGCATAAACCTACTATTCGGCCACCCCTAAACAGTGTTCACAAGCAGAAACGGTTGCAGTGAGCCCAGACATACATGAAGACTAATTTTCAAACAGTCTTATTTACTGATGGGTGTCGAGGTGGATGGCCACCATCTCCCAACAAGGCTGCAACGTCATCAAGGAGGTGAAGGAGTCATGCTTTGGGCTGGAATCATGAGGAAACAGCTGGTAGGGCCCTTTAAGGTTCCTAAATGTGTGAAAATGACCTCTGCAAAGTATATAGAGTTTCTGGCTGACAACTTTCTTCCATGGTGTAAAAAGCAGAAACATGCCTTCTGGAGCAAAATCATCTTCATGCTGACAATGCACCATATCATGCTGCAATGAATACCTCCGAGTCATTGGCTGTTATGGGCATTAAAGGAGATAAACTCATGGTGTGGCCACCATCTTCCCCTGACCTCAACCCTATAGAGAACCTTTGGAGTATCGTCATGAGAAGATCTATGAGGGTGGCAGGCAGTTCACATCAAAACAGCAGCTCTGGGAGGCTATTCTGACTTCATGCAAAGAAATACAAGCAGAAACTCTCCAAAAACTCACAAGTTCAATGGATGCAAGAATTGTGAAGGTGACATCAAAGAAGGGTCCTATGTTAACATGTAACTTGGCCTGTTAGGATGTTTTGGAGTTAAATAGCTTTTTTGTTCAGTGATTGTGACCTCCTAATGCTGCAAATTCCACAAATGAGCATTTTCAGTTCTTTAAAACATATCAAATGTTTATACAGGAAAGAAATATATCTTGGTACCGTGTTAGCCAGTAGATAGAAAAATATTTAGAATTGAGAGTCCTCAGTGGTTGATACCTTTTAATGGCTAACTGAAAAGATGGTAACAAATTGCAAGCTTTCGAGACTACATACGTCTCTTCATCAGGCAAAGACTAAAACAAATTCTGAAGAATCACATATTTATGCACAACATAGTATAGAGAAAAAAAAAAAAGGAGGGGAAAAAAAACATGGATAAGCTAGGTGACATGAAGCAGAATTACCATGGGTGATAAACAGTTACGTCCATAAATATTGGGCCAATTCTTAGATAAGGATTGTTTTATTGTCCTGTGATTAGGGTCTCATTCTGTTGTGATGACCCCACATGGTCTGAGGGGCAAGTTCATTAGTTGATGTAAAAAGACATAAATCCGTGTGACACATTCATTCCTGCATTTAGAGTGTCAAAGGTCGTCATCAGTTTATATTCCCAGACTCTTCTGTCTCTCTGAGTTTTGAAGTTACTTTTCAATACAAGTAATTTCATGTCCATAATGCTATGATTTGGGAGACAGAAATGTATTGCCACAGGTATATCCATTCTTTTTTCTTTTATTGTATGGCGATGAGAGTTCATCCTTGTTCTCAGTTTCTGCCCTGTCTCCCCCACATACAGACCCCCAGTTGGACATTTAGTACAAATAATTAGGTACACCACATTAGAAGTGACGCAGCTGAAAGTACCTAGTATCTTGTAGTCCTGGTGTGAATTGGGGATCTTTATCTTGTCCGTGGTCATTATAAATGGACAGGTTTTACATTTTTTCTGATTGCAGGGAAAGGTACCTGCAGCTGTTGGAGAGGACAGGGAGCTTCTGACAATGATGCTTCTTAGATTTGGGGGCTGCCTAAAACACAGTAGTGGGGGGTCTGGAAAAATGGATTGTAATCGGGCATCTTTTTGCAGTAAAGGTTGTAATTTCTGTGCAGCTCCCCTTAGCGCCTCCAGATTTGGATTGTAGGTGACCACTAGAGGCACCCGGTTATTTTCTTCTTTAGTTTTGTAATGTAGCAGGTGATTCCTTGATATTCTGGTGGCTCTTGTAATCTGATTTTCAATTGTTCTTGGATGGTAGCCCTGATTCAAAAAGGTCTTTCTGAGGCGACCCAGGTGTTCATCTCTATCCATTGGGTTGGAACATATACGATTGTATCTGATGGCTTGGCTGTAGACAATGGAGTTTTTTATGTGTTTTGGATGGAAACTGTCCCATTTAAGGTATGTTGGACGGTCGATTGGCTTCTGATACAGGGGAGACATCCCCATGGCCAAGCTTGAAAGCGACTTTTTGTCCTCATGTCCCATCAGGCCTCTGGCGTACTACCGCTACATTGATGACATTTTAATCATCTGGACGGAGTCTGAGCCACAGCTAAAGTCGTTCCATGAACAGTTTAATCAATTTCATCCTACCATCAACTTGACACTCAACTACTCCTGCACTGAAATTAACTTTTTGGACACCATCATTAAGCTGCAGAACAATAAAATAGAGACATCCCTGTATCAGAAGCCAATCAACCATCCAACATACCTTAAATGGGACAGTTTCCATCCAAAACACATAAAAAACTCCATTGTCTACATCATCACTTCTACTGCATCAACAGGGGTCCAGTTAGAAAATGATGAAGAATGATTTTGTGACTAATGTGTCTTGGCCACCATGAGGTTTACAAAATCCTCAGAGAAGAAGACTTTGAAAAAATCTATTTCTGTGAGGCCAGTGGTGTCAAATTGGATTCCTGATTGCACCACAAAATTAGGAATCTGTGGCTCATAGTCTTCGGGGGGTGAGGTCCATACGGGTTCAACAGCAGTGGACGCTGGTTCATTTTCTGTCCTGCAGCGGTTACGTGGTGGGTCGGTGTCACTTGAAGAAGAGAATTGGGCTATGTGCACACGTTGCGGATTGGTGTGCGGATTTTTCCCGCACTGTTTTTGCAAAATCCGCAGGTAAACCGCACTGCAGATTACCCGCTGATTTACAGCGGTTTTTGTACGGATTCCATCTGCGGTTTTACACCTGCGGATTCCTATTGAGGAGCAGGTGTAAACAGCTGCGGAATCCGCACAAAGAATTGACATGCTGCGGAAAAAACAGCGCTGCATTTCCGCACATTTTTTTCCGCAGCATGTGCACTGCGGATTTTGTTTTCCATACGTTTACATGGTATTGTACAACGCATGGAAAACAGCTGTAGATCTGCAGCGTGGATCCGCAGCAAAATCCGCAATGTGTGCACATAGCCTTGATAGGAAAAATAAAGGAAGGTGGGTTCCTCGCCCTCACTGTCAGTGTTGAATGCCTCCTCTGCTGAATACCGGGTTTGAGATGAGTGGGAAGACATTTTTTCACGTGTGTTTGTGTGTAAAATAATTTTTTTATTCAGGTGTATGTGTCTGTGTGAGTGTTTGGTGTAAACTTTTCTTATTTACTAGAAAAAAAAATCTAATCCTAGCAACTACTCAAAATAATGTTTTTCTGACGCACATCAGTGATCAGCGTTCGACGGCTGTTGGATGGATGCATGGATGATTCTTTTTTTCAGCACTGATATTCAATAAAAAATATTATAGTAGACGACTATTACTGCGGTATATTTTTACTGTTTACTAACTCTAAGTCACTTTAGTAAAAAAATACTGTAATAGATGACAATTACTACAGTATATTTTTACTGTCCCTAATCTAGTCCTATCAAATATTCTAAATGATTTTTTTAAATTCTTTTTTCACACACAAAAATGAACCCAACAACCGGAGACCAGTCAGTGATATTCGTCACCGACCAGCACTAGACGGCTGTAGGACACATGCACGGATGTGGTGCGCAAATTGGAAAAAAAAAATAGACAGGAAAAAAAGGCCTTGTCAAAAGAGAGCATGGAATGATGTAAAGGTGGGGGGGGGGGGAGAAAAAACGGTAAAAAAGTTGTGGAAAACAGCGAGCACAAGTGTGGCTCAGTCACTTGTGTGACTGATCAATGTTCGGCAGCTTCAGGATGCACGCACAAAGTTGGTGGAAAGAGAGGGGGAGAGAATAACATACATGGCCAAAATAGTCCTTGAAAACAGTAAGCACGGACGTTAATCAGTGATTTACATCACTGATCAACGCCCGGCAGCTGCAGGATGCACAAAATGGAAAAAAGTTGCCAAAAATCGAGAGATTAAGTACTCGTACAGCTGCCGATGTACAGTACAGTACAAAGTACAGCGCTCGATGGTAGTGGGGAGGGGGGGAGAGATAAAAGGGGAAAAGGCGGGGGTGATGGGAAAGAGAGGGATTGAGGTGGATTAAGAAAGATCAGGTAAGGATCAGGGATCAGGAGCTATTCTTTATTTTTCTTTTCAGCAGGAGCAGTCACAGGCAGCAGCAGCAGCAACAGCTGTGATAGTGAAGCGCCCCAGAGTCCTGGTTGTTGCAGTACTGTTGCTCCGCCACTATGGGGGGCTATGGTACGTCTGATGGCACTGAAGGGATTCATCTGACCAGGTATCACATACACCAATACATTTCACAGTCTGGCCTTCAGGGGGAGCTAAGGGTACTATTCATTAGGCCACTCCTCACAGTCTGGTAAAACTGGGGGTTAGGCAGGAAGTTAGGAAGAAAGCTGACTGGGTTGGAACCAGGCAACACCTTGTGGCAGAGGGTGTTGTGGGGGAAGATTCGGTAGGGTCCCTGTCAGGGGTGGGATCCTGACAGAGGCCTGGCAATTGGAAAGAACGTTACGGGACCGTGCCTGCTCAGTATAGCGGCGGTGCCCTAAGAAAGGATAAGAAGCGAGATTTATTGTGCTGAGTGAGAAACGAGATCAAAGCAAGAGGAGAAATTCCAGTAGGAGTCGTGCTGTTAGACCGAGGCAACATCCTACTGAGGCGCAATTTACCGGTGGCCGGAACGCCGAGGAAGTATAGAGTTCCAAGCCATACTTCAAACCAACGGCAGGACAGTCAGTCACAGGCGGGCTGTCTCACATACATCACCTATGAAGACATGGGGGGCACACTAGGAGAGGGCGACTCTAGGGTCCCGGAAGAGCTCCGAGCCTACTCGTCATACAGGTGCCGTCCTAACCAAACCATCAGGGAGGGACTGAGGAGAAGAACATCATCCGAACGAGTTGTGAGGGAACACGAGAAACAGACACAACAGTTGTGGGGTGCTATCCCGTAAGCCCAGCAGGGGAGGACCACAACACACAAGCGCTAGCAGGTAGATACTGATTTCCACCTGCAAAGGGAATTCTGGAGGTGCCATCGGACCGGCCGGACTTGCGCAGCCTGGTTAACCGTATTCCGGATTGAGGACTTGAGATCTTCAGTAAAGAGGTAAAGAGACTGCACCCCCGTGTCCTTGTGATTTACTGCGACCGGCACTGCACCGCACCATAATATCATCACCATCCACATCGAACTGTTGCACCTTTCATTGCGCGCCCCTCAGCAGGGTCACGGACCGGGTCTAGCCACCGTGACAACCCCAGAGCAGAGACTCAGAGGCCCGGTACCGGGTACCCCTCGGCCCTGCGGCAGTAGGGGCGCTGCAAACTTGGCGTCACGAACAGGATCTACTTAAGCCTGAAGAATCAGGTCATGTGTGCCTTGGAACTGTGATTTACTGTGTTTGGACTGTACTTTATTGCAAAGACTGTGTTATTGCCATTTGCCGCCAAAACCGCCGCCATTACAGCGCTGAGGAGAGCGCAGGAGAAGAAGAAGGGCGTGGAGTGGGCGTAGACAAGCTGAAGAGCGCGAAAGACAATGGCCGCCCAGTCTAAATATTTCTGTACCTTGAGGACGTGTCCGTCAGCAGCCGAGATCCGCCTCCTGATTCTTAATGGTGGGCGGAGGCAGAAAAAACGAAACCGCCCACGAAGGAGAGAGCGGGAAAAAGACCAGGAAGCGACCCACGTGGAGGACGCCATGGCCAGCAGCTCAGGACACGAATGTGGGGTTGAAACAGAAGTCTTCCCCGACTACCCGGATGAGCACTGCAGCCAATTCTTCACGTACAGCGCTGATCTCTCGCAGGCTGAGATGGAGGACTTGATCCACCAGCTTCTCCAGCTGAATGTGAAACCCCAGGCGCCGCACCAGGCAGCGCCGGAAGAAAGCCCCCTGGCATTGGATACTGTACCGCTACCGGAGCTACTGCTGAGGTCCTCGCCGACACCACCAGCGGAACCCGCCACGGAGGAGGGGCACGCACCTATCGGTGAGTCCGCCGACCCTGTCCCGCAGCATGAGAGTCTGTTGATAGGCCCAGTTGCAGCGCCACCTTCCCCGGGGACCTATCGGCTCCAGCGCCTCCTTCCCTGGGATCGGGCCACGGGCATGGAACACTTCCTAAAACCCCCGATCTCGCCAGTCACACAGCCGGGCGTAGTCCATGCGGAGCGCACGGTGTGCCACTGGGTGAACCCCGGGACCAACCTGATGGGGTTCCCCGGGGTGGCGACCCAGGAGGGTGAGATGGTGCAGGCCCTGAGCTGGGAGGAATACCAGACCCAGCTGGCGCAGCAGTGGAAGAAGGAGGAAAAGGCGTACCAGGCCGGGCTGGAGGCCCACCATCAGAAAGACTTGGCGGTCAAGGACCGGGCCCGCAAGGACCCCACTGCTCACCAGGCCCCGCGCAGGCAGGGCATCATCACCACCTTCAAGCTCCGCGGAGGCTGGGGCTTCATTAAAGAGCCGGGCCTGTATGCGGAGGTGTTTGTAAACCGAAGGGATGTTGAGTCACATCTCAGAGAGGGCCACCCAGACCGGGATCTCTACCCGGGAGACGAAGTGAGTTACACCAGGCACTTTGGGGAAAAAGGGTGGTTTGCCCTGAATGTCCACAAGAGGCAGAACCCTGTGACACCCTCGATTAAGGTGCCAGAGAAGCCGACCCCAGTAGCCAAGGTGCCCCCTTGTGATCAGCCTATGATCACCACCAAGACCACCGTGGTCACTCCAACATGCACGATTGTCAAGACTACGACCTGCAGCATCGCCACCTCCACCACCATCGTGGCCCAGGGGGCGTCTCCTCGGGTGACCGGTGTCTCTGCTGCCCCAGAACGGAAGACAGTGGGTACACAGACCCCCAAGTGGGACAACACTCCCCCTTACGCAGTACCAGGCGGTGCGCAATATCCAAAGGGATTGCCTCCGCCGGTGCTGCCTCCTGAGTGGTTCAAGTAGATGCTCTAATCTGCTGAAAATGTAAATAGTTAACTGTTTCCTGTTATGCTGCTTTAAACCCGTCCTGGGTTAACTCTTAAAGGGATCCCTTTGTTGACCCGGGATCCCTATTGCCTTTTGTTTGTTTTCTACTTTTTGCACCAGTTATCAAGAACTGCTGAATCATGAACAATGCATGATACAAACTTCTTGTAAATAGTTGCACCTTCTTAAAGGTGCTCTCTACTGGTTTTATATGAAGAAAGGACACTTTGCGAAGAAACTGTTTTGAAAACATCACTGGAGTCCTTATTGCAAACAGACTTGCAGCTTGAGAAGTTGCACTACCTCATAGAGACTTGGTCCCCTCTTAAAGGGGATGTTCACTGATGGTACTTAGAGAATGATGATGCTCTAAAAGGAAAAGTAATAATGCTGATATGTGAAAGTTAAATGTGACCAGCTAGTTAATCGTAAGAAATGTTTGATGATGTGTTAAAGAATGAGGACAGGAAGTGAACCCGTAGGGGTTAGTGGTGAGTCCTCCTAGGAGCCATATAGAGATGGCTCAGTGCTCTTAAACTGAAAGAAAAATGATATGTTCTATACTGTGTATAGTAGTGGAAGGACAGTAGGCCCGGGCAGAAAGGGGCGGTCCTGTAACAGAAAGGAGAGGCAGCAGGCCTGGAGCAGTTAGGTCAGGCGGTCCTGCAGATGTAAAGAAGGAGAATGCAAAAACGTTAAGTAGCCTTATAATGTCTTATAAGAAGGTCTTTAGTGGATTTAGCGAGTACGTCCTTAAAGGCAAAGTTAAATTATTGTTCAAAAATGTTGCACTTAGAAGAATACCCGGTTGGGTAAGAAAAGTATTTATAGTAAGTTATTTATAGTATTTAACCATGTTTGTAACGTTCAAGTGTTCTCACCTCCCATAAAGGGAAGCTCTGTTAAAAAGTTTACTTGTACTTGCATTTTCAAAATTGCTGTCTTTTTTTGCTAACCTGTATTGTTGTTTTCTTCCCAGTCCAGGAGTACTGGATTTAACCGGGGGGAGTGCAGCGCCCCAGAGTCCTGGTCGTTGCAGTACTGTTGCTCCGCCACTATGGGGGGCTATGGTACGTCTGATGGCACTGAAGGGATTCATCTGACCAGGTATCACATACACCAATACATTTCACAGTCTGGCCTCCAGGGGGAGCTAAGGGTGCTATTCATTAGGCTACTCCTCACAATCTGGTAAAACTGGGGGTTAGGCAGGAAGTTAGGAAGAAAGCTGACTGGGTTGGAACCAGGCAACACCTTGTGGCAGAGAGTGTTGTGGGGGAAGATTCGGTAGGGTCCCTGTCAGGGGTGGGATCCTGACAGAGGCCTGGCAATTGGAAAGAACGTTACAGGACCGTGCCTGCTCAGTATAGCGGCGGTGCCCTAAGAAAGGATAAGAAGCGAGATTTATTGTGCTGAGTGAGAAACGAGATCAAAGCAAGAGGAGAAATTCCAGTAGGAGTCGTGCTGTTAGACCGAGGTAACATCCTACTGAGGCGCAATTTACCGGTGGCCGGAACGCCGAGGAAGTATAGAGTTCCAAGCCATATTTCAAACCAACGGCAGGACAGTCAGTCACAGGCGGGCTGTCTCACATACATCACCTATGAAGACATGGGGGGCACACTAGGAGAGGGGCGACTCTAGGGTCCCGGAAGAGCTCTGAGCCTACTCGTCATACGGGTGCCGTCCTAACCAAACCATCAGGGAGGGACGGAGGAGAAGAACATCATCCGAACGAGTTGTGAGGGAACACGAGAAACAGACACAACAGTTGTGGGGTGCTATCCCGTAAGCCCAGCAGGGGAGGACCACAACACACAAGCGCTAGCAGGTAGATACTGATTTCCACCTGCAAAGGGAATTCTGGAGGTGCCATCGGACCGGCCGGACTTGCGCAGCCTGGTTAACCGTATTCCGGATTGAGGACTTGAGATCTTCAGTAAAGAGGTAAAGAGACTGCACCCCTGTGTCCTTGTGATTTACTGCGACCGGCACTGCACCGCACCATAATATCATCACCATCCACATTGAACTGTTGCACCTTTCATTGCGCGCCCCTCAGCAGGGTCACGGACCGGGTCTAGCCACCGTGACAACCCCAGAGCAGAGACTCAGAGGCCCGGTACCGGGTACCCCTCGGCCCTGCGGCAGTGGGGGCGCTGCAATAGCACAGGCTTCTGTGACACCACAAGGCCCAGCACAGTGCACAGAGTGACAAAGTGACCTCCTTGTACAAATCCGTAGCTAGCGTTAGAAGGAAGGACACCCCCTGGGATGACAATGCCGTGTGTCCAACTCCAAGATGGCAGCGGCAGATGAATGCGATCACCGCAACAATCGTCACTCAATTTTAGCCCCTCGACAATACGCCTGAATGAAGGATCCATGTAAATGTATTATTTTGTGATTACTATTACCCAAGTGACTCCCAACCCATATGACATTTTGTCTGCCCTATTGGTTAAAATTAGGTGTAGAAGTTAGTAATATTAACTGTATACCTTTTTACGGGTCCATGCACTGCTGGCCTTTATTTTGCTCTCTGTCTGAGGCCGGGGTCACACATGCGAGTTTTACGGACGTAAGAGCGCAGAAACTACGTCCGTAAAACTCGCATTACATACGGCACAATTATTCTCAATGGGGCTGCTCCTATCAGCGTATATTACGGTTCAGTATTATACGGCTTTCTACGGCCGTACAAAATCGCAGCATGCTGCGTTTGTCAGGCAGTTGTGGTTTATCGCAGCTCCTGCCTGTAATATTAGTTAACCCCTTCAGATGGATTACTTCGTGGGACGTGACGTTTCAGCAGAAGGTATGTATCTTGTGCGTTTATTATTTTGCCAAGCGAGGGCCTGGAAATGGATTGAGAGAGCAATAAATTATTTAAACAACCTGTGTGTTTATTTCATTAAAATACTTTTAAATCATGTGTGTGTGTGTTTTTTAACCCTTTCAAACAATTGGATTAATAATTGATAGGTGTCATAATTGACGCCTCTCCATTATTAATCTGGCTTAATGTCACCTTACAATAGCAAGGTGGCATTAACCCTTCATTACCCCATATCCCACCGCTACACGGGAGTGGGAAGAGAGTGGCCAAGTGCCAGAATAGGCGCATCTTCCAGATGTGCCTTTTCTGGGGTGGCTGGGGGCAGATGTTTGTAGCCACGGGGGGGCCAATAACCATGGACCCTCTCCTGGCTATTAATATCTGCCCTCAGTCACTGGCTTTACCATTCTGGCGGAGAAAATTGCGCGGGAGCCCACTCCAATTTTTTCTGCCATTTAACCCTTTATTTCAGCAGCTACAGCGCTGAAATTTTGCACATACACACTACTAACATTAGTAGTGTGGAATATGCAAAAAAAAAAGGGATATGAGATGGTTTACTGTATGTAAACCATGTCTCATATCCTGTCGGGTTTGTGCAGGAGAAATGAAAAGCCGGCAATTGAATTACCGGCTTTTCACAGATATCGCGCTGAATGAAATCTAAATACAGAATATATATATATGTGTCTCAATGACATATATATATATATATATATATATATATATATATATATATATATATATATATATATATACTGTATATATGTTTTCCCTAACATTTGAGCACATACATCCATTAGATGTCGGTTTTGCAAGCCTGCGCGAAAATCTCGCAGTACGGATGCCATACGGATTACATACGGAGGATGCCATGCGCAAAATACGCTGAAACACCCTGCCTACGGATCAATATTTTGGGAACATTTCTCCGTATTACGGCAGTAGTACGGACGTATAATACGTGGCGTATTGTCTTACGCCAAGTGTGACTCCAGCCTAAATCCTACTGCTGCTAGTTTTTTTTGCCTTAGTGCCAACTTCAGCATTCTACGCTCCTCTACAGACTCTTTGTTGCTGCAGACACTGGAACTGTATTTTCATGGTTCATCAAATTTTGATTACACTGACTCTTTTGAACAGACAGTAAGATCAGAGACCTGAGTTAAATCACATTTTGTGCTCTTCTCTCTTCTGCTGTCATCTGAACATGACATGCTGTGTGCCTCCATTGCCAAAATAAAATCAAATTTTGCCCATATCTACAATCTATTGTACGGGCAAAATATTTCATGTTTTCAAACATTTTTTATTGGAAAAACAGTTTTAAGTGCTGTATGTAACACAATCAAATAATATTATAATCATCACTTAAAAACATATTTGAGACTTTATTTTTTATTTATTTTTATAAAAAATAATACAAGATAAATGACTAATCATATCGTAATAATTATACAATTCAGTTCAACAGATCAGCAATAAAAAGAAATTTGAAACATCCAAATTCTCGTGAGTTGACTTGGGGAAAATATAAAATGAAAAGGTGAAAAACAAGATAGACCAGGGGAAAGAAGGAGCGATAGGGAGTCTATGGAGCTGGTAGCAAGACTCTGCTCACACACACCCCTACAAGCTTATGGATGCAAGTGGAACATCGGACTTCGTACCGATGCCATTCCACTGCAGTCCGATATACAGTGTGTCTGTAAAGTCATGGTGCACTTCTGACCAGTCACTGGAAGGCAATAAAAACACTAGAAATGTAAAAGCTGCTCCAAATAAAAGAAAAACTCTCCCAGTTTCATACCTATTCAGTGCAGTTCGGTGTGGGCTCCATTTGTTGCCCTACACACATCCAAATGATAGTGAAATTCTTGCCACACACGGGTAAGGACGTCTGGTGTAACAGAGTGAATAACGCCTGTGATTTTCTGTTTTAAGTGATTAATGTCGTTGTTACGTTCAATGTACACATGTTGCTTCACATAACTCCTAAAGTAAAAGTCTAAGGGCGTCAGATCTGGGGATCGTTGTGGCCATGGCTTGACAGAACCCCTGCCTATCCACCGCCGGGGGAATGTTCTATTCAGAAACTCACGAACAATGGTGGCGTAGTGTGGAGGAGCGCCATCCTGTTGAAACATGACACCTTCTGGAAATGGTGGCACTGCATACAATTCCAACATGTCAAGATACGTGTTTGCGGTCACAGACCACTCCGCAAAAAAAAAGGGCCTATCACCTTATCATGCATCAGGCCACATAACACGTTCACTTTAGGGGTGTTACGTTCGTACGCAATGTAGGCATGAGGATAGTCAAATTAGTAATCCCCAGTAATAGGACGCTCAATTAATGCAAACCATATACTAGGAGAAAAGTTTAGGAAGGCTATAGCATCCAAACAGGATATAAAGTAGACAACTGTTCGGCACTAAATTACCAAAAGCATATAAACAAAAGTGTATGATGAACAATACAAATAAGAGAGATACTTTATTAAAATACATTAAAAAACATGAATGATAAAAAAGTAGCCAATAGTGCTTACAGATGAGCCAAGAAGTTGAAGTGGCACCACCGGAAGGGCAGGCAAGACAAAATATTATGAAAAAAATTCGCACTACAGAGTACAGATAAGTATAGCAGATCAAAAATTCAATATATTACAACAGATCCAAGTATATAATGCAAGGACACTCATACTATACTATATTGTCCTCAATAGGAAAGACTGGATTATATAAATACAAAAATATTCATTGTAGAGCAAGAAAAGGTAAGTATAGCAAATATTCCATATTATAACAAATCCAAGTCTTAATGCATGGACACTCATAATATACCATGTTATATCAAGTCATTAGAACCATATAAAGTGCCCCTATTCCATTACTATACACAAGTACCCATGAGCATAAATATTAAACCAATATTAACCTCAAAGCAAAGAATCAAAGTAAATATATCTTACCAATGCCCAAGCGATGGTGCCACTACTCCTAGGCGCGTTTCGGCGGCGTGCCTTCCCCTGATGAAGCCAAACGCAGAGACCTTCTGCAGCTAGATGCAGTACGACTGTCTGCAGCTTCTGACATATTCGTGACATTCACATGTTCCCACAGCACATCCACAGTGGTGATAGAGCTTCAAATGTCCCCACAGCACATCTACAGTGGTGACAGAGCTTCCCATGTCTCCATATCTCACCTGACATATGAGTACTGTGAAGTGAAAAGTCTATAGTGATGTGTATCTACATATGTACACTGGGGAAAATAAGTATTTGATACACTGCCGATTTTGCAAGTTTTCCCACCTACAAAGAATAGAGAGGTCTGTCATTTTTATCATAGATACACTTCAACTGTGAAATACAGGATCTAAAAAAAAAACCAGAAAATCACATTGTATTATTTTTAAATAATTAAATTGCATTTTATTTTATAAAATAAGTATTTGATCACCTACCAACCAGCAAGAATTCTGGCTCTCACAGACCTATTAGGCTCCCTGCGTGCTTCCCTGAGACCCTCGGTACAAGGCGATGTGCTCACCTTGTACCGAGCGTCTCCTCCCTGCAGGCCCCGGATCCAAAATGGCCGCGGGGCTACATCCGGGTCCTGCAGGGAGGTAGCTTACCAGCGCCTGCTCAGAGCAAGCAGTGGTAAGCCTGCAGCCCTGCATGTCAGATCGCTGATCTAACACAGTGCTCTGCAAAGTGTCAGATCAGCGATCTGACCCTATAACATGATGCCCCCCCCCTGGGGCAATGTTATAAAGTTAAAAAAAAAAATATTCACATGTGTAAAAAAAAATAAAAAATTCCTAAATAAAAAAAAAACTGTAAATACATTTCTTTAAATAATAAAAAAACAATAAAAGTACACATATTTAGTATCGCCGTGTCCGTAACGACCCCACCTATAAAACTGTCCCACTAGTTATCCCCTTCAGTGAACGCGGTAAAAAAAAAAAAAAAGGCAAAAAACAACACTTTATTATCATACTGCCGAAAAAAAACTGGAATAACACGCGATCAAAAAGATGGATATAAATAACCATGGTACCGCTGAAAACGTCATCTTGTCCCGCAAAAAACGAGCCACCATACAGCATCATCAGCGAAAAAATAAAAAAGTTATAGTCCTCAGAATAAAGCGATGCAAAAATAATTATTTTTTCTATAAAATTGTTTTTATCGTATAAAAGCGCCAAAACATAAAAAAAGATATAAATGAGGTATCACTGTAATCATACTGACCCAAAGAATAAAACTGCTTTATCGATTTTACCAAACGTGGAATGGTATAAACACCCCCCAAAAAGAAATTCATGAATAGCTGGTTTTTGGTCATTCTGCCTCACAAAAATCGGAATAAAAAGCAATAAAAAAATGCCACATGCCCGAAAATGATACCAATAAAAATGTCAACTCGCCCCGCAAAAAACAAGACCTCACATTACTCTTTGTGGACCAAAATATGGAAAAATTATAGCTCTCAAAATGTGAAGACGCAACAACTATTTTTTGCAATAAAAAGTGTATTTTAGTCTGTCAATCATAAAAATCCGCTAAAAAAAGCTATCAATAGTAAATCAAACCCCCCTTCATCACCCCCTTAGTTAGGGAAAAATAATAAAATTTAAAAAATGTATTTATTTCCATTTTCCCATTAGGGTTAGGGCTAGGGTTAGGATTAGGGATAGGGGTAGGGTTAAGGCTAGGGTTAGGGCTAGGGTTAGGGCTAGGGTTGGGGCTAGAGTTAGGGTTAAGGTTGGGGCTAGGGTTAGGGTTTCAGTTAGAATTGGGGGTTTCCACTGTTTAGGCACATCAGGGGTTCTCCAAACGCGACATGGCGTCCGATCTCAATTCCAGCCAATTCTGCGTTGAAAAAGTTAAACCATGCTCCTTCCCTTCCGAGCTCTCCCGTGCGCCCAAACAGGGGTTTACCCCAACATATGGGGTATCAGCGTACTCAGGACAAATTGGACAACAACTTTTGGGGTCCAATTTCTCTTGTTACCCTTGGGAAAATAAAAATTTTTGGGGCTAAAAAAACATTTTTGTGGGAAAAAATGATTTTTTATTTTCACTGCTCTGCGTTATAAACTGTAGTGAAACACTTGGGGGTTCAAAGTTCTCACAATACATCTATATAAGTTCCTTGGGGGGTCTAGTTTCCAATATGGGGTCACTTGTGGGGGGTTTCTACTGTTTAGGTACATTAGGGGCTCTGCAAACGCAATGTGACGCCTGCAGACCATTCCATCTAAGTCTGCATTCCAAATGGCGCTCCTTCCCTTCCGAGCTCTGCCATGTGCCCAAACGGTGGTTCCCCCCCACATATGGGTTATCAGCGTACTCAGGACAAATTGGACAACAACTTTTGAGGTCCAATTTCTCCTGTTACCCTTGGAAAAATACAAAACTGGGGGCTAAAAAATAATTTTTGTGGGAAAAAAATAATTTTTATTTTCACGGCTCTGCGTTATAAACTGTAGTGAAACACTTGGGGGTTCAAATATATCACAACACATCTAGATAAGTTCCTAGGGGGGTCTACTTTCCAAAATTGTGTCACTTTTGGGGCGTTTCAATGTTTAGGCACATCAATGGCTCTCCAAATGCAACATGGCATCCCATCTCAATTCCAGTAAATTTTGCATTGAAAAGCCAAACGGCGCTCCTTCCCTTACGAGCTCTGCCATGCGCCCAAACAGTGGTTTACCCCCACATATGTGGTATCAGCGTACTCAGGACAAATTGCACAACAACTTTTGGGATCCAATTTCTTCTCTTACCCTTGAGAAAATAAAAAATTGGGGGCGAAAAGAACATTTTTGTGAAAAAATATGATTTTTTATTTTTACGGCTCTGCATTATATACTTCTGTGAAGCACTTGGTGGGTCAAAGTGCTCACCACACATCTAGATAAGTTCCTTAGGGGGTCTACTTTCCAAAATGGTGTCACTTTTCGGGGGTTTCAATGTTTAGGCACATCAGTGGCTCTCCAAACGCAACATGGCGTCCCATCTCAATTCCTGTCAATTTTGCATTGAAAAGTCAAACGGCACTCCTTCCTTTCCGAGCTCTGCCATGCGGCCAAAAAGTGGTTTACCCCCACATATGGGGTATCAGAGTACTCAGGACAAATTGCACAACAACTTTTGGGGTCCAATTTCCTCTCTTATCCTTGGAAAAAAAATTGGGGGAGAAAAGATCATTTTTGTGAAAAAATATGATTTTATATTTTATGGCTCTGCATTATAAACTTCTGTGAAGCACTTGGTGGGTCAAAGTGCTCACCACACAGCAAGATAAGTTCCTTAGGGAGTCTACTTTCCAAAATGGTGTCACTTGTGGGGGGTTTCAATGTTTAGACACATAAGTGGCTTTCCAAACGCAACATGGCATCCCATCTCAATTCCTGTCAATCTTGTATTGAAAAGTCAAACGGTGCTCCTTCCCTTCTGAGCTCTGCCATGCACCCAAACAGTGGTTTACCCCCACATATCGGGTATCAGCGTACTCAGGACAAATTGCACAACAACTTTTGGGGTCCAATTTCTTCTCTTACCCTTGGAAAATAAAAAATTGGGGGCGAAAAGATAATTTTTGTGAAAAAATATGATTTTTTATTTTTATGGCTCTGCATTATAAACTTCTGTGAAGCACTTGGTGGGTTAAAGTGCTCACCACACATCTAGATAAGCTTCTTAGGGGGTCTACTTTTGAAAATAGTGTCACTTGTGGGGGGTTTCAATGTTTAGGCACATCAGGGGCTCTCCCAACGCAACATGGCGTCCCATCTCAATTCCAGCCAATTTTGCATTGAAAAGTCAAATAGCGCTCCTTCCCTTCCAAGCTCTGCCATGCGCCCAAACAGTGGTTTAGCCCCACATATGGGTATCGGCGTACTCAGGACAAATTGTACAACAACTTTTGGGGTCCATTTTCTCCTGTTACCCTTGGTAAAATAAAACAATTTGGAGCTGAAGAAAATTTTGTGTGAAAAAAGTTAAATGTTCATTTTTATTTAAACATTCCAAAAATTCCTATGAAACACCTGAAGGGTTAATAAACTTCTTTAATGTGGTTTTGAGCACCTTGAGGGGTGCAGTTTTTAGAATGGTGTCACACTTGGTTATTTTCTATCATATAGACCCCTCAAAATGACTTCAAATGAGATGTGGCCCTTAAAAAAATGGTGTTGTAAAAATGAGAAATTGCTTGTCAACTTTTAACCCTTATAACTCCCTAACAAAAAAAATGTTGGTTCCAAAATTGTGCTGATGTAAAGTAGACATGTGAGAAATGTTACTTATTAAGTATTTTGTGTGACATATCTCTGTGATTTAAGGGCATAAAAATTCAAAGTTGGAAAATTGCGAAATTTTCAAAATTTTCGCCAGATTTCCGCTTTTTCACAAATAAATGCAAGTCTTATTGAAGAAATTTTACCACTATCATGAAGTACAATATGTCACGAAAAAACAAAGTCAGAATCATCAGGATATTGAAGCGTTCTAGAGTTATAACCTCATAAAGGGAAAGTGGTCAGAATTGTAAAAATTGGCCCGGTCATTAACGTGCAAACCACCCTTGGGGATTAAGGGGTTAAGCAGCCCTCCTACTCTGCACTCATTACCTGTATTAATTGCAGCTATTTCAATTTGTTGTACCTGTATTAAAAACATCTGTTCATACACTCAATCAATCCAACTCCAACATCTCCACCATGGCCAAGACCAAATAGCTGTCTAAGGACACCAGAGACAAAATTGTAGACCTACTCAAGCCGGGTTGGGCTACAGGACAATAGGCAAGCAGCTTGGTGAGAATGCAGCAACTGTTGGCACAATTATTAGAAAATGAGAGAAACACAAGATGACTGTCACTCTTTCTTGGTCTGAAGCTCCATACTGAGACAGGTCAGGAAACAGCCTAGAACTACACGGGATGATCTGGTCAATGACCTGAAGAGAGCTGGGACCATAGTCTCAAACATTATTGTTACTAACACACTACGCCGTCATGGATTAAAATTCTGCAGGGCATGCAAGGCCCCTATGCTCATGCCAGAACATGTCCATGCCCATTTGAAGTTTGCCAATGACCATATGGAGGCATCGGAGAAGGTCATATGGTCTGACGAGGCCAAAATAGAACTTTTGGTATCAACTCCAGTTGCCGTGTTTGGAGGAATATGAAGGATAAGTACAACCCCAAGAATACCATCCCAACCGTGAAGTGGGCGCCCGCTAGAACCGTGGGGTACTCGGGCCGGGTCCGTCAGTGGGGTGGTCACAGTGGCAGTGACCCGGTCCATGGCCCTGAGTGTCCAGTAAAAGGGGGTGAATGAAAGTGAAGAATAAAGTCTATAAAGTATAATTCGTGATGCCACCTGTGATATTCGGCCAGGGATGGCCAGCACTGCTTAAATGAGTCCACTGGGGCTGATGGAGTTGCAGAAGAGTTGGTATAGCGCCACACAAGTAGAGCTTAGTCCCCAGGGCTACCGATACAGTTGGTAAGAGAGATGATTGACGGTGGGGTGCAGGACTGAGGGTGTAGGAAATAATTGAAGGACACAGGGATAGCAGTTTCCTTTACCTTTTACTGATGAAATGCAGGTACAGTCCAGGGTACAGGTACAGGTAGCAGGTGGTGATGGGGTCTGGGCAGCCTGGAATGAGCTTGGGATCCACCTAGCCAGGTGGGTTCGGAGGCCTTCCTTCTGCACTGTATTCTCTGACCCTTGCTGCCTGAAGCTCTGCACAAGTCCTCTCAGTGTCTGTACTCCCAACCTGTATGGCTGACAGCCTGTACCTTTCCTGGACACTGTCTTCTCACTGGCAGCCCCAGGCTCCTGACTTGCTGTGGTACCTGCAGGTGTTAGATGGGATAGAAGACTTGCAATCTCCTCCCCTCCAGTTTCAGTGGCTGGGTATGCAATTCCCACACCACCACGGACTCCGGTGTCCAGTCTCTTGGGGCTTTCTTCTGGTGTAAGCCCAGTCGCAGTTCCAGACCCCAGGCTCCTCTCCTTTGCCTCTCACTGTCCCTGCACACACTAACAGACTGCCTAACCCCGCCCCCTGGACAGAATTTTATAGAGAAGCTCCCCTGAAACCGGGTTTAGAGCTCCCCCTTCTGGTCTGGAGTCAGGACTGTGTTGCATGTCAGTATTACCTGATTAGGGGATCCCTCCTTGCTTCCAGGCATGACATCACCCCCCATGAGGAAGGCAATGCCATTGTGGCAACAGGACTTCTGTGGTGCCACAGAAGCATGGTGGGGGAAGCATCATACTTTGAGGGTGCTGTTCTGCAAATGTGACAGGATGACTGCCCTGTATTGAAGGGGGTATGGATGGGTCATGTATTGCAAGATTTTGGCCAACAACCTCATTCCCTCAGTAAGAGAATTAAAGATAGATCATGGCAGGGTCTTCCAGCATGACAATGACCTGAAACACAGCCAGGGCAACTAAGGATTGGCTCCATAAGAAGCATTTCAAGGTCCTGGAGTGGCCTAGTCAGTCTCCAGACCTGAAACCAATAGAAAATTTTTGGAGAGAGCTGAAACTCAATGCTGTCCAGCGACAGCCTCAAAACCTGTGAGATCTGGAAAAGATTTGTATGGAGGAATGGATGGATGAGGAAGGGATGAATGGATGAGGGAGGGAGGGATAGATGAATGAGGGATGAATGGCTAAGGGAGGGATGCATGGATGGATGGATGAGGGAGGGATGGATGAGCAAGGGATGAATGAGGGAGGTTGGATGGATGAGGGAGAATGGATGGATGAGGGATGGATTGAGGGAGGGAGGGATGGATGAGAGATGGATGGATGAGGGAGGGATGGAAGCACACATCACATTATACTCACCTATGTAGAAGCCTTTACCTTCCTGGATGGTCCAGTCAGCTGAGTCATTCCCCTGCTGTCTTGCACTGTGTGCTGCACAAGGAGGCTGGAAGCAGGGAGAGGATCTGGCAGACACTGCAGTGTGATGTCTGTTGTGACGTTTACAAACAGTCTCTGCCAGACAGGAAAATTCTAGTCGGGAAGTGAGCAGCTCCTTCAGAATCAGGAAACAGCTGCTCACATTGTAGGGAGGAGAGCCAAGCTAACAGTCTCTCTTGCATGTCTGGGCTGGAACTGTCGGGGCTGTCACTATTGTTGCAGGGGGAAGAGATTTCTGACTGGAGCAGTTCAAGACACCTGACTGATGGGGGCGGGTCTGACTTAAATATCAGTTTGAGCAGGAAGACGGGAAACTTGGTGGGAAACGAGATTGTGAGTAGTGAGATGGTTGACTCCCTCTCCACGGACCCACACTCGCTAGCTGTGCCTATACCCCCAGCTAGCCAGACTGCCGACACATACTACCCTCAGCCCAGAGAGACTTCCGCACCAGGTAGTGACCTGGATAGAGTACTACCTTGGTTCCGCTCACCATCGCGGACGCACCGCTTAGTCCCATCCTTGTAGTGCCTGCTAAGGACCGGCCTATAACTGTGGCTGTGTCCGCTGGACTGTGTGCTTCTACTGTGGCCTTGCTTACTGAACTTTCTGCTTCTTCTTCTGTGCTGCCAACCATCACCTCTACTTCACCGTGTGCATGGATCAGGAGATCACGTGCCGAAGAACCCAGAGAATTAGTCGTCGCGAGGAGAAAGTGCATCGCTCATCTGCGGAACCGGATCGGAGACATCTCGCACCGCCTGCGGCGCCGCCGAGGGATCTACCAGCCACCTTCCTCCACCGCACAAAGTCTGATAAGTTAACCTGTTAAATTCTATTGCATTTGACTTTCCCCCATCCTCCAATCACATCCCTTACCCCCCTGCTTGTACCATTACCGTTTCTATATATAAAGAACCTGTTAACCCTTGCTCTGCCTCCTGTGTGTCACTGCATCCTACATACCTGCTAGCACCCTACAAAATGACTAAGTGTGATACCTAGGACACCATGCAGAATGCTGACAGGGAGTATATTACAAACTGTCAGCATTCTGCAACCTAGATGCACATGTAAGCAGGTTGCGGGATGCAGTAACGGACCGGAGGCAGAGCAAGGGTTAACCAGTTTAATAACAGGCGAATACTCCACACAGGGAGGCAATGGGTTCAACAGGGGAATAAACGGTTCAGTTTTCAAAGGATAGTATCAGTATCAGAAAGTATCAGTAAACGGCAGTTCCTGTGAAGCAATTGGGTAAGGAGTTCCTTAAACTGTCACTCCTGCTGGGAACTCAATAGCACCGGCAACGGCTTGCGCGGTGTCTTTTCCAAGAAGGTTCTGTGGGCAAAAAATGCCTCGTCTTCTGGTGACAGTGGTCGGTCTCCGGTACCTTCCACTGAGCCTAGTCCATATACTGCAGTGGCTGATAAGGGTACAAGCCACAGTACTGTACGAGCCCAACTTGGCTCTGCAAATATACACTGGCAAAGTAAGAGTCTCCCGTGAGTGGGACAGTATTAGCTGATAATGTGGGTTACGCAAGTCTATCCAGCACTTGGTTCTCTCTTTGCGGCACGTGCGCTGTACTCATGGTCATGAAGCACGGCTCCCCTCAGCGCACCGATTCCTCTCTCTGGACTGCTGCAGAACGCCCATCTTCTTTCCTGGCAGTGGTCTCTCTGTAGACGGTGGAGCCCGGTTGCAGCGCCAGTGCTCAGTGGGGAGGGGAAGCGGAGTGCGCCCCTCGCCTGACTGCGTGCTGCCCTCCGTTCACGCCAAACTCCTCTGCTGTACGCTCTTTCCCCTTTTATATCCCCGCCTCCTTGGTCAGGAAGAAGGTCCAGCTTACTATTGCTTCTCCCCAGGAACAGGGAATGCAGCCTCAACAGTTCCGGACCCGGCTTAATACAGATACTTGCAGCCTGGTTCTCTTCCTCCTTACACTCCCACTCTCCTTTAGCTCGCCATTCCACGGGCGAGACCTCTTCATGCTCCTTTTTGTTTTTCAGAGGTGGGCCGAGAAATTATTCCTCTTTATAATCCACAGCTGCAGGAGGAGATATCTTAGGTACACTTTGCATCTGTTCTATTTGGTCAGGATCCCTTGGGCTAGTGGGCAGTGAACTCTCCATCTCTGGGAATGAGGCAAGTGGTTCTTCATCATCACCATCGGTAACTGTGAGAGTAAGCATTTCAGGGACACTTGACCCATTCTCCCTTCCTTCGGGATCTTGTGGCAGGCAAGGTCGCGATATACTTCGGTGGACTACTCGGGTAGGCGTCCCTTCTTCCTTGTCAGGTTGAATCTCACAGAAGGGACTATTGAATACAATTTGGCGTTCCACCTGATTTGCCTCCACATGCCTGAGTATGGCAGACTCCTCACTGTAGACAGTCGACATATTCTCCCTCTCTTCTTGGCATCTGACGTGGCTCTGTCTTGCTCTGGGTGAGATTCCCCTTCGCTCACCGTACCATTTCTTCCAGGTGCAGCGTTCTCTCCAGTTATGAAACACCAGCGAAAAAGGGAGCATAGACACTGAAGTTACATAGAATATGGTAGATATTTTATTAATAACAAATATCAAAAAGGTGACATACAAATAATCAACATGACAGAATATTAAAAAGTTCCACCATGTGGAGAGGAGGAAAGCCAGCCAGTACACTGAAGGTAAGGCACACCAACACAATATGACCTGGGTAAGTATCACATACAAAGGTTCCCTGGGATAACAGTATTCCTACAATGAGGGATCGTCTCCCAGGTGCCAAAAAAGAGCCCCATGTTTTACCAAAAATCATATGATATAGTATCAAGCCATGTCACAGAGGTAATAGGAACTTACCTATCATAAGTCAGAGTGATGAACATCCCTCCCCCTTTGAGAAAGCGATTACACGAAACACGCGTCAGGGGTGGTGGGAAGGCTACACTAAGAACTCTGACTTATGATGGGTAAGTTCCTATTACCTCTGTGACATGGCTTGATACTATATCATATGATTTTTGGTAAAACATGGGGCTCTTTTTTGGCACCTGGGAGACGATCCCTCATTGTAGGAATACTGTTATCCCAGGGAACCTTTGTATATGATACTTACCCAGGTCTGAGCGTCTCCACAAGATAAATAGACATGCTGCAGTCTAGAAAGACACGCCGCATGTCCGGTTACGCAGGGACACTGAAGGCATCCCTGCACGCATAGTGGAGATGTGATTTCATAAAAACCCATCCACTATGCCGTAACATCTGGCCGCTGCGGATTGGACCCTGCGGCTGTATGCAGCATCCAATCCGCAGCGAATACTGACAGTGGAAACATTGCCTTAAGGTTCCATATACCTTCTTTTAGTAATGCAGCTCCCAATAGTTTTTAAGCCACTACATATTCTTAAAATATTTCATTCCCCTTTAGTAATAAAGCTATCTGTGCCTTTTGTAACAATATAACCCCTGTAGTAATAATGCCCCCTTGTGCCTTCTTAGAATAATACACCCTCCTCTGTAGTAATAATGCTTTCTATGTCTTATAATAATGCTGCCTCCCATAGTAATAAATGCCATCTTATAATAGTGCAGCTCCCCACAATAATAAGCCCTCGGTGCCTTCTTATAGTAGTGCAGTAGTGCAACCCCCCTTTATAGTAATAGGGTCTCCTATGTTTTCTTATAATAGTGCAGTCCCCTTGTTGGCAGTGGCAGTTCAACAGTGAATATATATTTATTCAGGAACAAAGATAACACAGCGTACAACTGGTATTGCTTATAGCTTAGGATCTTAGCATCTTGTCTGTCAGCTTGCAAAGCGAAAGTGAAAATGTGCTCCATCTACACACACAGTGAACAGGAACTTACTGTTTTATTAAACAGTGTATTATTGGCAATATAACACTATGCCTGGAGACAGAAAATATTAAACAGTGGTAAATAGTAGTTGCTACAATATATACAATAATAGCTATTAATTCAACTCTGTATTAATATGACCCCTGTGCCATCTTATTCTAGATAACCCACCCATTGCACTCGGACCAATGTTATTCAATGAGGCAGTGCAGCTCTGCGTTATTTTCCTCATCTGTATTCTGTTTGAGGAAACAATCGCAGCATGCTGTGATTTCACTCAGGAATCGGATGGATGCACCACAAAACAAAATTGCATGCCATACGGACCATAGGAGTGGCATCCGACTGTTATTGATACATTACAATTCTATAACATAGGCAACTGTAATTGGTCCTGTAAAAGATTAATAGCTGCTGAGTAAAAAACTAATTGTACACGGTGACAAGTGAGAAAAAAATCGTCCCCCTCTCATGGATGAGAATGGGACCGATTTTTTTCTACGCTCGTGTGACCCCGGGCTAAGAGTGCAGTTCCCTTATAATAATAAGGCCACTGGTGCCATCTTATAAGGGTACACTCGCACTAAGGTATAAAAAAAATCGGTCACATTCTCATCCAAGAGATTTGTACTCACCTATCATCCGTGTGAAGTCCCTGGCAATGAACAAAATTATCTAAAACTCACATTAGCATACGGCACGTACCGCTCTTCCTCCGCCCCAGCAGTCTCGGCTGGGTGCAGGGGGCATGATGACGTGATGTCATTGTGCCACCTGATGTCCACTGCGTTGTTCCAGCCGCTGACAGGCTGCAGATTGGAAGTAACCTACAGTCTGCCAAAGTGGTGGAGCAGGGAGCTGCTACAGTTGAGGGAATTGTTTCATGCCAATGCAGCCTGCTTGGCATTTGCCAGTTGGCTATTACAACAAGATGCTGAATTCAGGAAAGAAGCAAACCATTAATAGCTCCAGTCAGGCATGTGATGTGCCACAGCTGAGTGTGTTAGGAGAACCATGAGCCCAGCCTAGTTGCCTGCTTGCCTTCGGCTGTAGGCTGTAGTAAAGCTGAGAGGATTAGTAAATTTAGGTGCTGAGCAGTCAGCGGCTTGGTTATAGTGTGTACTGTATGTAGCAAGCAGCGCCTGTGTGAGGTGACACGGTCATTGGGTGGGGCTCTTGTGAAGCAAACAAGACTCAGAGATAGGAAGTTACAACATTGTTTGGTTTTGATCTGTTCAGTCAATCTTTGCAACGTTTGAACGAGTTTTTCAGGATTAAGATAGAGATGCGTTATCCTTAGATAGGTTAGCCCGGTTCTATTGATATTTATCAGCAAAAATTCAGACTGAGCAGTCTGCTACAGACTTTACTGACCACTATTCAAGTAACCAATCCAGCATAGTCAACTACTATTAAAACATAACTTTTACTTATTTATAATTAAAAGATGGTACCAGACAACAGACAATAACTATATACCAAAGTGCTCATAATTACCAGTGCACATAAAAAAGATTTGATCTCACCCAATTTCTGAGTCCTATTTCCTGAAGTCAGGCTTGCGTTTTTTGGACCCAATTGAGAGCATTTCAGGGGGAGAAAACTGGGATCTGACTTCCCTGTCGTGCCCACTGTGAGAGACTCCCACCCTGACAAGGGCAGTACCCGAGTGTGGAACTGCCTTCAAATACCCATGGAACATATGGGGGTTCGTCAGGGGAAGTAGATTAAATCAGTAGTCTCCTGCAGTGGCTAGTGAGACCCTTCTCTGTATTACTTGTCTCTCTCTGAGGGTATGCTATCTCTCTATAATCTACTGCCCCTGACGAACCCCCTGAACAGGGGGGGAAACACGTTGGGAAGCAATATACACAACATCCAGGGAGGCCATATGTTCCATGGGGGAAGTCAGATCCCAGTTTTCTCCCCCTGAAATGCTCTCAATTGGGTCCAAAAAACGCAAGCCTGACTTCAGGAAATAGGACTCAGAAATTGGGTGAGATCAAATCTTTTTTATGTGCACTGGTAATTATGAGCACTTTTGTATATAGTTATTGTCTGTTGTCTGGTACCATCTTTTAATTATAAATAAGTAAAAGTTATGTTTTAATAGTAGTTGACTATGCTGGATCGGTTCTATTGATAGCCTATCCTTAGGGTACTGTCACACAGTGGCACTTTGATCGCTACGACGGTACGATCTGTGACGTTCCAG
This sequence comes from Ranitomeya variabilis, assembly GCF_051348905.1. Taxonomy (NCBI): domain Eukaryota; kingdom Metazoa; phylum Chordata; class Amphibia; order Anura; family Dendrobatidae; genus Ranitomeya; species Ranitomeya variabilis. The sequence goes on along the minus strand of NC_135234.1, from coordinate 207,696,452 downwards.
CGATATCCATACGATATCGCTGTGTCTGACACGCAGCAGCGATCAGGGACCCTGCTGAGAATCGTACGTCGTAGCAGATCGTTTGAAACTTTATTTCGTCGCTGGATCTCCCGCTGTCATCGCTGGATCGTTGTGTGTGACAGCGATCCAGCGATGTGTTCGCTTGTAACCAGGGTAAACATCGGGTTACTAAGCGCAGGGCCGCTGTTGTGAAATTGGATTTTGGGCTCCCCCGGTGGCCACTGGTGGAATTGAACTTGTGTGCATCATCCCCTCTGTTCACCTGTTCCCATCAGGATGTGGGAGTCGCTATTTAACCTTGCTCCTCTGTCACTTCCATGCCGGTCAACATTGTAATCAGAAGCCTTTCTGTGCATGTTCCTGCTACCAGACAACTTCCAGCTAAGTCGGACTTTTGTCCTTGTTTGTTTTTTGCATTTTGTTCCAGTTCACAGCTGCAGTTTCGTTTCTGTGTCTGGAAAGCTCTTGTGATCTGAAATTGCCACTCTGATGTTATGAGTTAATACTAGAGTCTTAAAGTAATTTCAGGATGGTGTATTGATAGGGTTTTCAGCTGACCATGAAAGTACCCTTTCTGTCTTCCTGCTATCTAGTAAGCGGACCTCGATTTTGCTAAACCTATTTTCATACTACGTTTGTCATTTTCATCTTAAATCACCGCCAATATATGTGGGGGCCTCTGTCTGCCTTTCGGGGAAATTTCTCTAGAGGTGAGCCAGGACTATATTTTCCTCTGCCAGGATTAGTTAGTCCTCCGGCCGGCGCTGGGCGTCTAGGGATAAAACGCAGGCTACGCTACCCGGCTACTGTTAGTTGTGCGGCAGGTTTAGTTCATGGTCAGTTTAAGTTTCCATCCTTCCAAGAGCTAGTTCCTATGTATGCTGGGCTATGTTCTCTTGCCATTGAGAACCATAACAGTTTGACCGGCCCACAAAGGGTTAAATTAATTGGCAGAGAAAGGAGAGAAAAAAGAAGTCTGCTGAAAAAATTTTTTATTTTTTTTTTTTCCTTCAGTTCTGAGTGTGCTTTCAATTGAATCACTTGCAAGTCTGCCTATATTGCAGCCTTCCTCTCTCTCTCTCCTTCTAATCCTGGAATGGCTCTGTGTTCACCTGTTTAAAATGGATATTCAGAGTTTAGCTGCAGGTTTGAATAATCTCACCACGAAAGTTCAAAATTTACAAGATTTTGTTGTTCATGTTCCTATATCTGAACCTAGAATTCCTTTGCCTGAATTTTTCTCGGGGAATAGATCTTGCTTTCAAAATTTCAAAAATAATTGCAAGTTGTTTTTGTCCCTGAAATCTCGCTCTGCTGGAGATCCTGCTCAGCAGGTCAGGATTGTGATTTCCTTGCTCCGGGGCGACCCTCAAGATTGGGCTTTTGCATTGGCTCCAGGGGATCCTGCGTTGCTCAATGTGGATGCGTTTTTTCTGGCCTTGGGGTTGCTTTATGAGGAACCTCATTTAGAGCTTCAGGCGGAAAAAGCCTTGATGTCCCTATCTCAGGGGCAAGATGAAGTTGAAATATACTGCCAAAAATTCCGTAAATGGTCTGTGCTTACTCAGTGGAATGAGTGCGCCCTGGCGGCGAATTTCAGAGAGGGTCTCTCTGATGCCGTTAAGGATGTTATGGTGGGGTTCCCTGTGCCTGCGGGTCTGAATGAGTCCATGACAATGGCTATCCAGATCGATAGACGTCTGCGGGAGCGCAAACCTGTGCACCATTTGGCGGTGTCTACTGAGAAGACGCCAGAGAATATGCAATGTGATAGAATTCTGTCCAGAAGCGAACGGCAGAATTTTAGACGAAAAAATGGGTTGTGCTTTTATTGTGGTGATTCAACTCATGTTATATCAGCATGCTCTAAGCGTACTAAGAAGCTTGATAAGTCAGTTTCAATTGGCACTTTACAGTCTAAGTTTATTCTATCTGTGACCCTGATTTGTTCTTTATCATCTATTACCGCGGATGCCTATGTCGACTCTGGCGCCGCTTTGAGTCTTATGGATTGGTCCTTTGCCAAACGCTGTGGGTATGATTTAGAGCCTCTTGAAACTCCTATACCTCTGAAGGGGATTGACTCCACCCCATTGGCTAGTAATAAACCACAATACTGGACACAAGTAACTATGCGAATTAATCCGGATCATCAGGAGATTATTCGCTTTCTTGTGCTGTATAATCTACATGATGTGTTGGTGCTTGGATTGCCATGGCTGCAATCTCATAACCCAGTCCTCGACTGGAACGCTATGTCTGTGTTAAGCTGGGGATGTAAGGGGATGCATGGGGACGTACCTTTGGTTTCCATTTCGTCATCTATTCCCTCTGAGATTCCTGAATTCTTGTCTGACTATCGTGACGTTTTTGAAGAACCTAAGCTTGGTTCATTACCTCCGCACCGGGAGTGCGATTGTGCCATAGATTTGATTCCGGGTAGTAAATACCCTAAGGGTCGTTTATTTAATCTGTCTGTGCCTGAACATGCTGCTATGCGAGAATATATAAAGGAGTCCTTGGAAAAGGGACATATTCGTCCTTCTTCATCTCCCTTAGGAGCCGGTTTTTTCTTTGTGTCTAAGAAAGATGGCTCTTTGAGGCCGTGTATTGATTATCGGCTTTTGAATAAAATCACGGTTAAATATCAATATCCGTTGCCACTGCTGACTGATTTGTTTGCTCGCATAAAGGGGGCCAAGTGGTTCTCTAAGATAGATCTCCGTGGGGCGTATAATTTGGTGCGAATTAAGCAGGGGGATGAGTGGAAAACCGCATTTAATACGCCCGAGGGCCACTTTGAGTATTTGGTGATGCCTTTTGGCCTTTCAAATGCCCCTTCAGTCTTTCAGTCCTTTATGCATGACATTTTCCGTGATTATTTGGATAAATTTATGATCGTGTATCTGGATGATATTCTGATTTTTTCGGATGACTGGGACTCTCATGTCCAGCAGGTCAGGAGGGTTTTTCAGGTTTTGCGGTCTAATTCCTTGTGTGTGAAGGGTTCTAAGTGCGTTTTTGGGGTTCAAAAGATTTCCTTCTTGGGATACATTTTTTCCCCCTCTTCCATCGAGATGGATCCTGTCAAGGTTCGGGCTATTTGTGATTGGACGCAACCCTCTTCTCTTAAGAGTCTTCAGAAATTTTTGGGCTTTGCTAACTTTTATCGTCGATTTATTGCTGGTTTTTCTGATGTTGTTAAACCATTGACTGATTTGACTAAGAAGGGTGCTGATGTTGCTGATTGGTCCCCTGCTGCTGTGGAGGCCTTTCGGGAGCTTAAGCGCCGCTTTTCTTCCGCCCCTGTGTTGCGTCAGCCTGATGTTGCTCTTCCTTTTCAGGTTGAGGTCGACGCTTCTGAAATCGGAGCTGGGGCGGTTTTGTCGCAAAGAAGTTCCGACTGCTCCGTGATGAAACCTTGTGCTTTTTTTTCTCGTAAATTTTCGCCCGCCGAGCGGAATTATGATATTGGGAATCGGGAGCTTTTGGCCATGAAGTGGGCTTTTGAGGAGTGGCGTCATTGGCTTGAGGGGGCTAGACATCAGGTGGTGGTATTGACCGACCACAAGAATTTGATTTATCTTGAGTCCGCCAGACGCCTGAATCCTAGACAGGCGCGCTGGTCGTTGTTTTTCTCTCGGTTTAATTTTGTGGTGTCATACCTACCGGGTTCTAAGAATGTTAAGGCGGATGCCCTTTCTAGGAGTTTTGAGCCTGACTCCCCTGGTAATTCTGAACCTACAGGTATCCTTAAGGATGGAGTGATATTGTCTGCCGTTTCTCCAGACCTGCGGCGGGCCTTGCAGGATTTTCAGGCGGATAGACCTGATCGTTGCCCACCTGGTAGACTGTTTGTTCCTGATGATTGGACCAGTAAAGTCATTTCTGAGGTTCATTCTTCTGCGTTGGCAGGTCATCCTGGAATCTTTGGTACCAGGGATTTGGTGGCAAGGTCCTTCTGGTGGCCTTCCCTGTCACGAGATGTACGAGGCTTTGTGCAGTCTTGTGACGTTTGTGCTCGGGCCAAGCCTTGTTGTTCTCGGGCTAGTGGATTGTTGTTGCCCTTGCCTATCCCGAAGAGGCCTTGGACGCACATCTCGATGGATTTTATTTCGGATCTTCCTGTTTCTCAGAAGATGTCTGTCATCTGGGTGGTGTGTGACCGTTTCTCTAAGATGGTCCATTTGGTTCCCCTGCCTAAGTTGCCTTCTTCTTCCGAGTTGGTTCCTCTGTTTTTTCAAAATGTGGTTCGTTTGCATGGTATTCCGGAGAATATCGTTTCTGACAGAGGAACCCAATTCGTGTCTAGATTTTGGCGGGCATTCTGTGCTAGGATGGGCATAGATTTGTCTTTCTCGTCTGCTTTCCATCCTCAGACTAATGGCCAGACCGAGCGGACGAATCAGACTTTGGAGACATATTTGAGGTGTTTTGTGTCTGCAGATCAGGATGATTGGGTTGCTTTTTTGCCTTTAGCGGAGTTTGCCCTCAATAATCGGGCCAGCTCTGCCACCTTGGTGTCTCCTTTCTTCTGTAATTCGGGGTTTCATCCTCGATTTTCCTCCGGTCAGGTGGAATCTTCGGATTGTCCTGGAGTGGATGCTGTGGTGGAGAGGTTGCATCAGATTTGGGGGCAGGTGGTGGACAATTTGAAGTTGTCCCAGGAGAAGACTCAGCTTTTTGCCAACCGCCGGCGTCGGGTTGGTCCTCGGCTTTGTGTCGGGGACTTGGTGTGGTTGTCTTCTCGTTTTGTCCCTATGAGGGTTTCTTCTCCTAAGTTTAAGCCTCGGTTCATCGGCCCGTACAAGATATTGGAGATTCTTAATCCTGTGTCCTTCCGTTTGGACCTCCCTGCATCTTTTTCTATTCATAATGTTTTTCATCGGTCATTGTTGCGCAGGTATGAGGTACCGGTTGTGCCTTCCGTTGAGCCTCCTGCTCCGGTGTTGGTTGAGGGCGAGTTGGAGTACGTTGTGGAAAAAATCTTGGACTCCCGTGTTTCCAGACGGAAACTCCAGTATCTGGTCAAATGGAAGGGATACGGTCAGGAGGATAATTCTTGGGTGACTGCCTCTGATGTTCATGCCTCCGATCTGGTCCGTGCCTTTCATAGGGCTCATCCTGATCGCCCTGGTGGTTCTGGTGAGGGTTCGGTGCCCCCTCCTTGAGGGGGGGGTACTGTTGTGAAATTGGATTTTGGGCTCCCCCGGTGGCCACTGGTGGAATTGAACTTGTGTGCATCATCCCCTCTGTTCACCTGTTCCCATCAGGATGTGGGAGTCGCTATTTAACCTTGCTCCTCTGTCACTTCCATGCCGGTCAACATTGTAATCAGAAGCCTTTCTGTGCATGTTCCTGCTACCAGACAACTTCCAGCTAAGTCGGACTTTTGTCCTTGTTTGTTTTTTGCATTTTGTTCCAGTTCACAGCTGCAGTTTCGTTTCTGTGTCTGGAAAGCTCTTGTGATCTGAAATTGCCACTCTGATGTTATGAGTTAATACTAGAGTCTTAAAGTAATTTCAGGATGGTGTATTGATAGGGTTTTCAGCTGACCATGAAAGTACCCTTTCTGTCTTCCTGCTATCTAGTAAGCGGACCTCGATTTTGCTAAACCTATTTTCATACTACGTTTGTCATTTTCATCTTAAATCACCGCCAATATATGTGGGGGCCTCTGTCTGCCTTTCGGGGAAATTTCTCTAGAGGTGAGCCAGGACTATATTTTCCTCTGCCAGGATTAGTTAGTCCTCCGGCTGGCGCTGGGCGTCTAGGGATAAAACGCAGGCTACGCTACCCGGCTACTGTTAGTTGTGCGGCAGGTTTAGTTCATGGTCAGTTTAAGTTTCCATCCTTCCAAGAGCTAGTTCCTATGTATGCTGGGCTATGTTCTCTTGCCATTGAGAACCATAACAGGCCGCGCTTAGTAACCCGATGTTTACCCTGGTTACCAGCGTAAAAGTAAAAAAAACAAATAGTACATACTCACATTCCGGTGTCCTTCACGTCCCTTGCCATCTGCTTCCCGCACTGACTGACTGCCGGCCATAAGGCAGTGGCACAGCACAGCGGTGACGTCACCGCTGTGCTCTGCTTTCACTTTACGGCGGCACTCAGTCAGAGCGGGAAGCAGACGGCAAGGGACCTGAAGGACACCGGAATGTGAGTATGTACTGTTTGTTTTTTTTCACTTTTACGCTGGTAACCAGGGTAAACATCGGGTTACTAAGCGCGGCCCTGCGCTTAGTAACCCGTTGTTTACCCTGGTTACCCGGGGCCTTCGGCATAGTTGGTCGCTGGAGAGCGGTCTGTGTGACAGCTCCCCAGCGACCACACAACGACTTTCCAACGATCACGGCCAGGTCATATCGCTGGTCATGATCGTTGGAAAGTTGCAGAGTGTGACAGTACCTTTAGAATAAGTCAGCAATTTAAGATCATGGGGCCCAGAACCCCCCCTGCTATTCACAGTATTGGCTGATTCTGGATGTACTCAGTTGCAGAGAGGAACTACACTGCTTCAACTGTTATGACACCAATGGCGAGGGTCTCAGAGAAACAAGTAAGTCTACGACGTACAAAAATCCAGCTCATAGGGCAGTGGTAACTGGGTTGACCATATATCTACTCCTAACGCCAACACTAGCAGTAGCCGGGGAACATGCCTACGTTGGTCGCTAGATGTCTCGCGCCAGCCGGAGGACTAACTACCCCTAGAAGAGGAAAACAAAGACCTCTCTTGCCTCCAGAGAATAGACCCCAAAAGTAGGATAGTAGCCCCCCACAAATAATAACGGTGAGGTAAGAGGAAATGACAAACACAGAGATGAACTAGATTTTAGCAAAGAGAGGCCCACTTACTAATAGCAGAATGTAGTAAGATAACTTATATGGTCAACAAAAACCCTATCAAAATCCACGCTGGAGATTCAAGAACCCCCGGACCGTCTAACGGCCCGGGGGGAGAACACCAGCCACCCTAGAGCTTCCAGCAAGGTCAGGAAACAGATAATATACAAGCTGGACAAAAATGCAAACCAAAACAAATAGCAAAAAGCAAGAAAGCAGACTTAGCTTAACCCCTTAATCCCATATGACGTACTATACCGTCGAGGTGGGGTGGGCCTTAATTCCCGGTGACGGGATAGTACGTCATACGCGATCGGCCGCGCTCACGGGGGGAGCGCGGCCGATCGCGGCCGGGTGTCGACTGCATATCGCAGCTGACATCCGGCACTATGTGCCAGGAGCGGTCACGGACCGCCCCCGGCACATTAACCCCCGGCACACCGCGATCAAACATGATCGCGGTGTACCGGCGGTACAGGGAAGCATCGCGCAGGGAGGGGGCTCCCTGCGGGCTTCCCTGAGACGATCAGTACAAGGTGATGTACTCACCTCGTACCGAACGTCTTCTCCCTGCAGGCCCCGGATCCAAAATGGCCGAGGGGCTGTATCCGGGTCCTGCAGGGAGCACTTCCGGGTCGGAGCAGGCTGCAGATGAAAGCTGCAGCCTGCTCCGATGAAAGTATGATCGCAGATCTGATAGAGTGCTGTGCACACTATCAGATCTGCGATCTGTGATGTCCCCCCCTGGGACAAAGTAAAAAAGTAAAAAAAAAAATTTCCACATGTGTAAAAAAAAAAAATAATAATTCCTAAATAAATAATAATAAAAAAAAAAATATTATTCCCATAAATACATTTCTTTATCTAAAAAAAACAAACAAAAACAATAAAAGTACACATATTTAGTATCGCCGCGTCCGTAACGACCCATCCTATAAAACTGGCCCACTAGTTAACCCCTTCAGTAAACACCGTAAGAAAAAAAAAAAAAAAAACGAGGCAAAAAACAACGCTTTATTACCATACCGCCGAACAAAAAGTGGAATAACACGCGATCAAAAAGACGGATATAAATAACCATGTTACCGCTGAAAACGTCATCTTGTCCCGCAAAAAACGAGCCGCCATACAGCATCATCAGCAAAAAAATAAAAAAGTTATAGTCCTCAGAATAAAGCGATGCCAAAATAATTATGTTTTCTATAAAATAGTTTTTATCGTATAAAAGCGTCAAAACATAAAAAAATGAGGTATCGCTGCAATCGTACTGACCCGACGAATAAAACTGCTTTATCAATTTTACCAAGCGCAGAACGGTATAAACGCCTCTCCCAAAAGAAATTCATGAATAGCTGGTTTTTGGTTATTCTGCCTCACAAAAATCGGAATAAAAAGTGATAAAAAATGGTCACGTGTCCGAAAATGTTACCAATAAAAACGTCAACTCGTCCCGCAAAAAACAAGACCTCACATGACTCTGTGGACCAAAATGTGGAAAAATTATAGGTCTCAAAATGTGGAGACGCAAAAACTTTTTTGCTATAAAAAGCGTCTTTTAGTCTGGTTTCACACTTGCGTTTTTATCTGCATGCGTTTTTTAAAAAAACCGCATGTGTGAAAAAATGCATGTAAACGCGGTAAAACGCATGCGTTTTTATAGAAAAACACAAGAAAACAAGAAAAAAACAAAAAACCCTAACCCTACCCCTAACCCTACCCCTAACCTGAAATACGTGGCACTGAAATACGTGGCACTGAAATATACGTTTATATACGTATATACGTATATAAGTGCCACGATATTTCAGTGGCCACGTATATAAGTGCCACGTATTTAAGTGCCACGTATTTAAGTGCCACGTATTTAAGTGCCACGTATTTACGTGCCACGTATTTACGTGCCACGTATTTTTCAGTGCCTGAAATACGTGGCACTGAAATACGTGGCACTGAAATATCGTGGCACTGAAGTATTTACGTGCCACGTATTTTTCAGTGCCTGAAATACGTGGCACTGAAATACGTGGCACTGAAATACGTGGCACTGAAATACGTGGCACTGAAATACGTGGCACTGAAATATCGTGGCACTTAAATACGTGGCACTTAAATACGTGGCACTTAAATACGTGGCACTTAAATACGTGGCACTTATATACGTGGCACTTATATACGTGGCACTTATATACGTGGCACTTATGACTGTCAGAAAATGTTCAGTAAACGGTTAGGGGTAGGGTTTCAGGTAGAATTGGGGAGTTTCCACTGTTCAGGCACATCAGGGGCTCTCCAAACGCGACATGGCGTCCAATCTCAATTCCAGCCAATTCTGCGTTGAAAAAGTAAAAAGTAAAACAGTGCTCCTTTCCTTCCGAGCTCTCCCGTGCGTCCAAAAAGGGGTTTACCCCAACATATGGGGTATCAGCGTACTAGGGACAAATTGAACAACAACTTCTGGGGTCCAAGTTCTCTTGTTATCCTTGGGAAAATAAAAATTTGGGGGGCTAAAAATCATTTTTGTGGGAAAAAAAATATGTTTTATTTTCACGGTTCTGCGTTGTAAACTGTAGTGAAACACTTGGGGGTTCAAAGTTCTCACAACACATCTAGATAAGTTCCTTGGGAGGTCTAGTTTCCAATATGGGGTCACTTGTGGGGGGTTTGTACTATTTGGGTACATCAGGGGCTCTGCAAATGCAACGTGACGCCTGCAGACCAATCCATTTAAGTCTGCATTCCAAATGGCGCTCCTTCCCTTCCGAGCTCTGTCATGCGCCCAAACAGTGGTTCCCCCCCACATAGGGGGTATCAGCGTACTCAGGACAAATTGGACAACAACTTTTAGGGTCCAATTTATCCTGATACCCTTGTGAAAATACAAAACTGGGGGCTAAAAAATCATTTTTGTGAAAAAGAAAAATAATTTTTATTTTCACGGCTCTGCGTTATAAACTGTAGTGAAACACTTGGGGGTTCAAAGTTCTCACAACACATCTAGATAAGTTCCTTGGGGGGTCTAGTTTCCAATATGGGGTCACTTGTGGGGGGTTTGTACTGTTTGGGTACATCAGGGGCCAGGGCCGGCGTTAGGGCCAGGCAGACTAGGCAGCTGCCTGGGGCCCCCACTCCCTTGGGGCCCCCAGCATCTACAGCAGAAGCTTCACTGATAATAGCATTATCAGTGAAGCTTCCGAGTAGAGACTGGTTAAGGACCTGTAGTGACATCACGATCAGGTGACCTGCCATGTGACCGTGATGTCACCACAGGCCATGTACTCTGGGAATGTTTGTAGCAGTAAAATGGGAGCCTGCAGTGAAGCACAGGAGCAGCGGCCACTGAACCTCCCCCATCAGCGTGATAGAAGTGCTCATTGGCCAGCGCCCTGTCCTGCTGTACGGAGCCTCTGAGGGGAAGGGAGAGAGACCCAGCACCAGTAACAACCTGAGCCGGCAGATAAGTAAAGAGCACCGTCCCACTGTGTGT